>NC_065920.1:31806409-32111342 GCF_024586455.1 Bactrocera neohumeralis
TAGTAGGGGGCGGGGCCACGCCCACTTTTCCAAAAAAATTACTTCCAAATATGTCCCTCCTTAATGCGATCCTTTGTGCCAAATTTCACTTTAATATCTTTATTTATGGCTTAGTTATGACACTTTATAGGTTTTCGGTTTCCGCCATTTTGTGGGCGTGGCAGTTGGCCGATTTTGCCCATCTTCGAACTTAACCTTCTTATGGAGCCAAGGAATACGTGTACCAAGTTTCATCATGATATCTCAATTTTTACTCAAGTTACAGCTTGCACGGACGGACGGACGGACGGACGGACAGACAGACATCCGGATTTCAACTCTACTAACTCTAACTCTTTTAGTTTTAGGACTTACAAACAACCGTTATATGAACAAAACTATAATACTCAATACATATCTTTATGAAACTTGGTTTGGGTGTTTCGTCTTATTATGAGTGGAAAAGGTAGGTATCGGAGATGGACGTAATAGCTTTAGTGTCACACCTTAACTCCATAATTATATTTAAATGACGGATATTTGTTCGGGGATGGATTCACAATTAACACTTATTTATTTTATTTAAACATTGTAAGTTCTGATCGCCTCAATGCTGCCTTTCGGAACTGACTCTGCGAGGACGCAACGTCCAATTATAGCGCATTCTTTCTTTAATCTCGAAAAACCTAACAGTTCATGGTTCTATTCTTTATCAGTTCGCGGAATATGATCAGACTTCACTCATTAACAGTTTCTATATTTCTGGTATTATGCTTATTTGCGCATTTACCAACAAGGTCTGTCGCAAAAGAAATAGGACTGTTAAAAAAACAGCAAAAAAATAATATTTTTCAAAAGCTATAGTTTTTTATTCAAAGTAGTTTCCTTGTGCTTCGATACAGCGTTTAGCCCGGTCAATTAGAATTTGAAATGAGTGTTTAAGGTCATTTTTCGGAATGCTCTTGAGAATATCGGTCGTTGCCTTTTGGATAGCTGAAATGTCCTGAAACAAGTGTCCTTTCATGGGCAAATGAAGTTTTCCAAATAGGTAAAAATCACAGGGTGCCAGATCAGGTGAGTAGGATGAGTGATTAATGGTTAATATGGAGTTTTTTGTCAAAAAATCAGTGACAAGCGTCGACCGATGACACGGCGCATTATCATGCAACAGGCGCCAGGACCCTGCCTCACGGTATTGTGGTCGAGCACGACGAATGTGTGACAAAAGACGCTTCATAACATCAAGGTAAAACACAGCATTAATCGTTTGGCCAGGTGGGACGAACTCTCGGTGTACAATACCCTCGGAATCGTAAAAACAAATCAGCATTGTCTTTATTTTTGACTTCTGAAGACGACCGACTTCTGATCGTCACAGAGGTCCTCACGACCTTCTTGGAATCGCTTAAACCACTCATGCACATTACTACGGGATAGGCACTGATCACCATAAACTTTTTCATCATTTGAAATGTTTCAGTAAACGTTTTCCCAAGTTTAAAACAAAATTTAATATTTGCTCTTTGTTCAAAATGCATTTTACGACCGATGACCAAAAGCTGCTGTCACTTTTTGATCGATAACATCGATTGTGGTTATCCAATTGTCTTAAAATTTTACGAAATGTCAACAAGAGATCAAACTTTTTATTTCATATACCCACCAATAGGTGGCGCCACCAGAGACAGTTATATTTAAAAAGTTCTGTTTCTTTTGCGACAGACCTTGTAAGTACCGTAATAAATGCCGCCTATGCGGCGCCTACTTCAAATGAGCAATAATAACCATGTACATTTATTAAGTCCTATCGATAGTATCAAAATGGATGAAATCGGATTATGATCCTGTCCAGTCACCATATAAAGTTTTTATTAAAAACTGCTAAATATGCGTTAAATCCATAAATAAATGCGCGGTAAATGTTACACGATGGACGTGGCACCGCCCACTTTTTGGCGAATCTCTCGGAACGTGTTGGACTGATTTCAATCAAATTAGGTAAGTGACAATGTCCTATGTTAAGAGTGCGAAAATGGTGCGAACTGAAACCACGAATTTAGTGCCTTTGAAGAGTGCCACTAAATGACCAAGTTGTCTATGTCGGACCAAAACTATTCAAGCCCCCACGTACAAATGGGTCGACCGCAGTTCCTATTACGAACTTTTTATCGAAAATATCTGTCAATCTGTGAGATATATTATATGAATTCGGAGACAGTCCCTTTCTTATAATAGCCTACAAATGGGTTGAGATGGCTCAATAAATGTTTTAGTCCCTATGCTTCCGGCTAACTTTATACAATATATGTATGTATATCGGTCAATATGTGAGATATCTTAACAAAATTAATGAACGTTTCATATTGTATATATGTATGTACGTACTATAGTTTAATATCGAAAATATGTGTAATCGAACTACGAATTACACCTGCTCCTATATACATACTTACTTCATACATTGACTTTCGTTACTTTAACAAACCATATGCTGAATATGTCGGTAAGTGTATAAGTTAGTGATATAAATATACATTTCAGTATAATTGCTTAGAAATACATATATTCTAAAGCATTGTCAGCAGTCCCCAATATACATACCTTATAAAAAATTATATTAATATTTTAACGTTGAATATGTAAGGAAAAGGTCCAAACCTCATATCTCTAACATAATGAATTCCGATCTTCTGGTTGACGATTTCTTCATGAACTCAATAAATTAAATTTGGCCTATTTGACTTAGTTTACTTCATATATATGAGTCTTATTCGAAGATGATTTTAATATAATTTTCGCGGACGCGAAGAAAAATATGGTTATACAACTACTTGGTTCTATGATATAAAATAAAATAGTATAAATTAATAAGATGCAAATTTGCTTGTAAACCATTCCTAAACTTTCGTATATCCGCGGCGTTGAGCCTCGCAAGTTGCAAGAGTATAAAATGTTCTTTTCTTGTCTAGAAATACCTTCTCCCCGATTACTCCACTAAGTTGTTGGAGATGTGACAGGCTGCCTTAAGCTACAGAAATCATGATTGTGAACAAAACCATGAAAGTCTGTAACTTCGCAGCAAAATAATTTCAGAATCTCTATAAGTTCTATTTCGATAGGATCGTGGATAGGTCTGCATTACACTCGAAGTTCTTCATCCATTTTCTAACCGATTCAATCGAAATAGCGTTTTTTCTATGCTATATGTTAATTGCGACCGGAATCAAGTGGAAAACCTTTCCAATCTTCAACAAATTTGCGGTGAAATTGTGGAAAATTTTCGTGCCACAAAGTCTATTTTGGTATTTAAATGTAAATATGCACATATTTGTTATAAACTTTAATGAAAAGTAGCACATTAAATTAAAAATTCTAAATTAATTGCACTTAAAACACACAGCGCACACACGAAAGCGCCGCCACTGCAGTCTTCGCCTTTCCTAACGCAGCGTTGGCCTTGCTCTTATATTCCAGCTGAAGTGCGGTTCGCTTTGTCTCACTTCTCCCGGGCGTTGGCAACTTTCACTGCTGCAGCGTCTGCGTGAACGCGTCTTTGACAGCTGCCAACAAAAGCTTTTCCAACTGCGAGCATTCGCCAGCGGAAACGCTGCCAAGCGCGGAAGTGCGAGCGCTTGCGAATGCATTTGCGGTTGCTCGGCGCTGCTCAACTACGGTTTGCTTGGCCGCACCAAGGCAAGACGGCGCATGCGTTGCAATGTGCTGCGATGTGTGCGCTGCAGTGCGCTTGATGCTCATTATGCGAGCGGCACAATAATTTGATTAATGACCTGCCTGGGGGTCCGCGCCGCGCGCACTTTGCACACGAAATGAGTGCGTCTTCTAATATTTTATGTCACTTCAAATGCATTGTGCAACGGCAAAGCCGCACACTTACTTAACATCCTTTTGTCCTTGCCGCTCTAATGGCCTCCAGCGTCGGTTGGTTGCCTTTTGAGGTTGTTGAAATATTTAAAGCGGATTTGGTTATGTTCTATAATCCAAAACCTGTTGTTTATGTGGTGGTCCATTCGTGTAACCGAGTATTAAATACAAGAATGTTGAAACTCATATCATAAATTAAAAGCGAAAAGGAACGTTTCAATGTATGTATGTACATTAGGGTGGTTAAAAAAAATATATATTTTTTTTTTCGTTTGGTAGTCTGAAAAATAAGTTCCCAGAACGTTTCAATGTATGTATGTACATTAGGGTGGTTAAAAAAAATATATATTTTTTTTTTTCGTTTGGTAGTCTGAAAAATAAGTTCCCAGACACCTCTAAGAAAGCCTTTCAAAAAACCTATGAGTTTCATCATTCATAATGATTTTTTTTTCATTGAGTTATAAAATTCATAAGAAATAAAAAATTGTCCCAAAAATAATCAAACTGCAACCGTGAATATCTTTTAAACGGTTAAGTTTACGAAAAAATCGTGAGAGACCTGTTTTGTAGAGCATTCAATTTCCTACAAAATCTAAGGAACAAGATATTTTTTCAAGTAGTTGAAAGCGAGATATAAATTTTTCTATCTGATAATAAGAAAAAATAGAAAACTGTAAGAAGCAGGACCTTCCCGTTACAATTAAGAACTCATGCTTGGAGAGGCTTTCTTAGAGGTGTCAAGGAACCAATTTTTAAGAGTACCAAACAAAAAAAAAATATATTTTTTTTTTGATCCCACCTAATGTATATACAAGTTTCGTTAGAACCGTTGATAATAAATATAATTTTTAAACAGTAGTATTACAAAAAATTAAATATTTTTTGAGTTATACGACATCTCCGATGTCCTCCTACTTACATGAAACCTAAAACTAAAAATTCTGGTTAAACTAGAAAATATTCCCTCTATAATGACCTACCATTACTTTTGGTCTCAGATCAAAAACCGATTTTTTGTACGTACAATTATGTACGGATTACGCAGAAAAAAACTGAATGATGGTATAATCATTTGTCTTTGAGTTATCATTGCAGGAATTCGAAAAATGCTGCTTCGAGAAAAACGCGTTCCAAAATAAACTGATGAACCTGATTGAGATCTCGGTTTGAAATATTAGTATGTTATTTATAAGGGTATAAGCTATCGAAATATAAAAAAAATTACTTTTTTTCTCGAAATAACACACGATGCGTGGCTTCTAAAGACCATCTCTCTTTCATTTTCGAATATGTGAGAGTTCAATGATTTCTTCACAACCATTATCTTTAAACTACTTCTTCAACTGCGCTCATTGTTCACGGTACTTATATAATCTGAACTTTTTAGATCCCGTCGTACATAACTTCGTAATATGTACATACATACTATATTAGGGTGGGTAAAAAACGATTTTTTTCGCTTGGTGCTCCACGATCTTCTTCAAATCTCGCTTCCAACTACTTCAAAAATATCTCGTTTCGTAGATTCGATCACTATAATGTGAAAGCTCTGACCAGAAGCATACATAATGCTGTCCAAGTGAACATTCCTGGTGCTAGATCCACACAGAGCAACCACAAGCGAAATAGACACCTTTAGTCCAATGAATTAAGAAAGAAGAAGGAGAATGAATAAACGTTTATGGCATGAAGTGAGAAAGAAGAAGCAGAAATAAGAGACGTTTATGGTATGGAATAAAACAGAACTGCACCGTGCTACAAAGGATCTGAAGAATGTTTTTTGGCAACTGCGCAACAAGTCTCTAGAAAAGTATCTGGTTGCAGCCAACCAAGGAGATCCAGAAAACAATATTTGGAACGTGTTTGGTCGAAATTAAAAGCCGATTTTCAGATGTCCACCAATCATCAACAGCAGAGATCTTCAGTGCCAAGCCAATGTAGAAAATGCCGATGAGCTTTTTCAAAACCGCTTTACATTTAACGATTTTAGTGATTGTTCTGCAATTGCGGAAGTTAGAAAATATTTAGACACTGCTTGTCAGATGCCACTTCCAATCGCTGAAGGTGATACAATAGAAGTAAGTAAATAAGCAGATCACCAGGTTATGAAAGAATTAATGCGTTAGTCTTTAAAGCGCTACCAGGAAAAGTAATCAGCATGATAGTCAAGATCTTTAATAGCCCAGGAATGATAGAACATTATTCCCTCTAATGTTCGTCATTATCAACATATATAAATTCTGTAGACTCCAAAAACTGTCATAACGGACGATATCATTGTTTACTTTTCTGCGACATTTTTACCCATCGTTATATGGTTACGGCGGGAGACTTATAAAGCGTTACTTTTGTTCTCGAATAAGCTTCACTGAAAGTGATTTTAGGCGGGTCCCAAACCCAGCGCACAACCCTATGTAGGGGATGTTTTGCCTTCTACCCAGAGGATACTTGGTCAAAGACCGGAAGTTGTGAGCTGCTTGAGTCATATGTAAAAGAATCGTTTCTGGCCACTCCCAAGTGAATGGCGATCAGAGAACTTTCATCACTTGCGTGAACTTCTACACATGACTCCATCCTCCTATCCAGAGGAAGAGGAAGACCTCCACTCCGTTGGAAGGACCAGGTGGAGAAGGACCCGGCTTCGCTTGGAATATCCAATTGGCGCCACGTAGGGCAAAGAAGAAACGACTGGCGCGCTGTTGTTAACTCGGCTTTAATCGCGTAAGCGGTGTCTACACCAATTAAGAAGAAGAAGAAGATACCGTCCTCAATCGTAACCGGACTTATTCGCTATGCTTTGCTATCCAATATAGAGAAAGGGTAATCTTTACAATGAATTGCATGGCGATGAAATTTCATGCCGAGCCGCCCAGTTGTGAGCGTACGAATATCTACGAGGAAAAATATACTGTTATCTCTTGATAAAGTGTAAACAATAGTGGCATGTGTGTTATTATCATTGTGGCACACATTTCAACATTTCGAGCAGTCTCAATATGCTGCGTGACACTGGCGAAGGAGTCTGTGAAGCGTCGCTGCGCTGCATGTAGACACACGCGTAGACACATATGATTGATTGCAATTTGAACAGAAGCAATCAATTCGTAATAAAATTAATGCAACTGAATTAATCACACAAATATGAAGCGAAGGCTGCAATCAAAAGGCAAACCCCACTACATATGAACACATACATATTTCTGTATTATATGTATGTATGAATGTATGAATGTATTGTGTATGAATATGAGGATTTGTATAAGCAGCAACTGTTAAGACTACTTGCTAAAATAAATTTATGACATCAATATATAAATGGGGCAAAATGAAGAAGCCTCGTGTCTCGGCAAGTGTGAGAAATAACGGCAAATATTTAATGCTTTTATTGGTATGTGTATGCATGAAGACACATTCTTCATACGGCGCTTCGGGCTTTTTCCTTCGTCAGCCGTAGGCCGTCAATCAAAATTAACCGTTCTTGTAGCTGTGCGGCGAATGTTTGTATGTGTAGGGTATATACGAGTATGTATGTATGTATGTTGTATAAATACATTTCATATTTGTTTACTTTCCTTTGCTCGGCTTGTGGCCAATGAATGGCCTTTCACTAACGATGATAAATGTCTGAAATTTGCATTGAATGCCGCCTCTTCTTTATGACAATCATTTTTGGGAATATTGCCGAAATTAATATTTTTTGTCACCAAAGCGAAAAAAGCAAAAAGAAATCACATGCCATGTGAATGTTACAAGCAATAAGTGTTATAAATCAATAATTCTTAGATATATCTATATTTTACTTAAAAGTCATTTATTAAATGGACGAAGGCTTGAAGATTCTTATTATATTTTGCGCGCTTAAGAGTAATGTTTGCGTTCACACTTCACCTTAGTGGTACAATAATAAGAACTTTGGTAACTTGGATAAGGAGTGAGAGAATTTGCACATACATATAGACAGTGGATCTTAGCAATTAACTCAATTTAATTTGGCACAAAATTATATAAGAACTTTGTACTGATAGCGCGGACTTACTGGATGATCTTTCAGACTTTAAAAGTAATGCATCGAAAACTGCAATTTTTTAGGTTAGGTCCAACTAAAGAATAGTACATACCAAGTAAGAAGGATAGTGTTATCCATACTGCAATGATAGTTACTAGCTAGCATTAAGCCGTGCATAATAGTTGTCACGCCAAAAGTTGTACTTGTATGAAACAAGAAGTGGCACAAACAAGTTTATTTTGGAATGATCTCAAGGATATTGTTTAATAATAACGGAAGAAGTTTCTCGTGGTATCTGGTTATTCACCAATGAATTTATTCTCTTCTTTATTGGCGTAGACATCGCTTAAGCGGTTATAGCCGAACAAACAATAGCTTGCAAGTCGTTCTTCCTATTGGCTGTTTGGCTCCAATTGGAGATTCCATCTGGTCTTTCCAACGGATTGGAGGTCCTCTTTTTCCTCTGCTTTCCTCAGCCGCTGTCTCTTAATTCGCTAAACTATGCCATTGTATATCTTATACAGCTAATCTTTCCATCCACTGCGATATTTGCCGTTGGCAATACGCAAAGGACCACATATCTTCCGCAAAATCTTTCTTTCGAATACTCGTAAAGCCGACTAATCAGATGTTGCCATCGTCCATGCCTCTGCACCATATACCAGGACGGGAATAATGAGTAACATATAGAGTTTGGTCTTTGTTCGTCAAGAGAGGACTTTACTTCTCCATTGCCTTCTCAGACCAAAGTAGCATCTGTTGGCAAGAGTTATTCTGTGTTGGATTTCAAGGCTGACATTGTTGTTACTGTTAATACTGGTTCCAAGGAAGACGTAATTATCTACGACTTGGAAGTTGTGACTGTCAATAGTGACGTAGAGCGTAGTCGCGACTGCAACAACTGTTTGTTTGATGACTGGAGATATTTCGTCTTGCCCTCGTTCACTACCAGACCAGATTTACTTCGCTTCTTTTTCTATTGTGGAGAAAGCAGAATTGACTTCGGGGTTGTTAGGGCCAATGATAACGATATCATTGGTATACGCCAGCAGTTGTACACGCTTGTACAAGATTGTACTTTCTCCATTCAGATCTTCAGCTCGCATTATTTTCTCCAGCAGTATATTGAAGAAGTCGCCCGATAAAGAGTCGCCTTGTCTGAAACCTCGTTAGGTATCAAACGACTTCTTCTCGATTCTGACTTTTGGTATTGCTCAATGTCAGTTTATATAGCCGTTTTGGTTTTGCGTGGATACCAACTTCAGACATCGCGGCATAATGGCAGATTTCGTTCTGCCAAAAGCAGCTTTAAAATCGGCGAAAAGGTGGTGTGTGTCGATCAGTGGTTGATTTTCCAAGCTTGAAGACACACCGATAAGATCCAATCAGTTTGTTGACGTTGGGCTTCAGCTTTTCACACACTACGTTCGATAGAACCTTACTTCGATGTTGAGGAGGCTTATCCCAAGGTAGTTGGCGCAGATTGTGAGGTCTCTCTTTTTGTGTGTTGGGCAGAGAACACTTAAATTGCAATTGTCGGGCATGCTTTGGTCCGACTATATTCTACAAAGAAGCCTATGCATGTTTCTTATCAGTTCTTCGTCGCCGTATTTGAATAGTTCGGCCGGCAATCCATCGGCTCAGCCGCAGACTAAAACGCTGTGATGCTTCACGCACTCCCTCAAAAAATAATAATAATTAAAAAAAATCGCCGATTCAGGAGGAAACCAGGGAATCAGTGCAGTTTTCACGAAAATCAGGGAATATGAAATGAAATGAAACATATGCACAATTATCAATAATTGGGGAATCAGGTTCACCATCTGCTGGTGTTATGTTTTCACTGCCATTTAGCAGGCTGAAGAAGTGTTCCCTCCATAATTTCTTTGTGCTCTGAACATCAGTCACTAGATCACCTCTGCGGTTTTACAAGATCTACGGAGAATTACCCGTCGGTCAGCTTGTCAAGCTTTTCGTACTCAGAGCAAGAGTGCAAGTAGAAAATCGTCGGCTCTCTGTTGTGATTGCAGCTTCTCGACATCGAACTTTCCATGTGTTTGTTGACGTGGGTTTTTGGTTGCATAGAGACGGGTGCGTATCTTGGCTGCAAGATAAGTAAAAATATAGTGGTCCGAGTCGATGTTACAACCTTGGAGCGTACACACGTGTAAGACACTGGTGTCCTCCGTCTCCGTCCAACATGATCGACCTGGTTGGAGGCATTTCGATGCGGAGACAACAAGGTAGCTTGTTGAATTTTCCTATCAAGAAATTTAGTACTACAGACAACCATATTTAGCTCCCCGGCAAAGTCGGTCAGCCTCAACCCATTTGGGGTTGTTTCATCTTTGTTCACGTCGTCCTTCTCTTCCGTGTGTGTATATGTTATTATCTAAAATGTTGCATATGTTCTTTTTTCCTGATGCTCATTTGTCGGAACGTCTGATATCTGATCAACTTAGCATACTATATAGCCGCCATAAAAAAAAATATTTTAAAGAAATTTTACATGGCTTATTGCCGAAAGCTAAACTGCAATCTCTAGAGAAATTGTTGACATCGGATCACTATCCTTAGCATATAGCTGCCGTACAAACTGAACGATCAAAGTCAAGTTCATGTAAGGAATCTGTCATACATATTTAGGAAGGTGCAACAGAATTAATGTTTTTTTGTTCTTCTTACGAATTTCACTACCGAACTGTTGTTTAGTTCAGAAAAGTGAAAACATTTTAGGACGAAATTAAAATTGTTTTCTGATATCTGCAATTTAGGCAAAAAATGTTTTTTTTTATTTTTAACGAGTACTGGCATCTATCTACATAAATATTTTTGTTGTTCTACAAGGTGTGTTCCAAGGTAAACAGAACTTTTAGAATCTAGCGCCCCCTGGTGACGCCATCTATACGTCGACTGGTGCGTTAGAATCTGCTATCTTTAACGATTGTCCAGTGAGACATTTTTCATGAAATTTCATAGATTGGAAGTGAAGTTATCGCGTTTTAAGTGTCAGTATGTTTGTGTTATCGGTGCGAAAATGAGCTTCGAACAAAGAGCTAACATTAAATTTTGTTTTTTGGTAAAACTTTTACGAGTGAAACAAGTTTATGTCGATAATTGCCTATCCCGTAGCAACGTTTTCAAAGTGATCGTGAGAACATAAATGACGATCAAAATGTGGGAAAATCAAAATCCGTGATCACCGGAATTTCCATCGAAACTATGTGTGTGTGAATTTATCAAAAATCCGCCAAATCATCATTGAAATTCATGGAAATGGAATTGAAAATCTCCAAAACACCGATTTATCGCATTTTGACCGAACATTTGGGCTTACGAAAGGTGTGTGCACGGTTTGTTCCGCACAAATTGAGTGCCGACCAAAAATTGCTCAGAATCCACGATTATTTGACTAAAAATCAGAGCTAAAACACTCGTTCGACATGCTTTTGGACCGTGCAAAAAGCTGTATTGAAGCAGAAGGAGACTATTTTGAATAAAATAAATTGATTTTACCGAAAAAAACATTTGTTCCGTTTTTTTTTAAGTCCTGTTACTTTGGAACGCACCTTGTATATCATTGGAAAAGTTACAATCGTGACGACTTATAACATTCAACAGCTCTTAACATTTCTGAGTAACTTTTTCAGTATTTTACTTTTGTTAAAACGGGAACGAATAAAATTTATTTTTTTCACAGGGCTCGAAAAAATACTTAAAATTCATGGCTCTTGACTGGAACATATAAAGGGTATTCAGACCAGCTTTGTTAATTCGTTAGTCGTTACTCGGTAGTTTATTACGTGCGTTTTGTTTTTGTAAAATTAACAGTTTGCCGTTTTACCGGGTAACGAAGACTAGACTGGCAAGCAGGATAGTTTTTTCGTTACTTGGTAACATCACTCGGGTGTTTGGTTTGCGTTGTTGCTTCAAAAGTTAACTTGATTCATTGCGAAAAAATACATTTGCTGTCCACTACAAAATAGCTTTTGATAAATTTTTCAAAAGTAAGTATTTAATACAAATGAATCAGCTGTTTTAAAACAAAATTTACACACACAACTGAGTTAGAGCAAAAAGTATGTTCACAGTTAAGTGTTTTAACGAAGTATCAATTAACGAATTACCAGATTAACAAGTTCGGCCTGAATACCCCTATAGTATATAGCTTCAAATAATTGAAGGGCAACAAACTGCTCGATAAAGTTGTATGTATATGAGCTTATGCTATTTATTGTTGGGAAATATAAATCGAACTGTTTATGGCGTTCGTCGTTGAGGAAACGACAGTTTCAACCAATGCATACCTATGTGTTATCAGACTTACAAAAAGTTTATTTTGTAGAGTTTGAAGAAAACTACAGGTTTTTTTGTCATATTTTCACAAATCACAAATCTTTTGCTTATTAAAATGCTTAGGCGATTTTAAGATTAAATCACTTAAACTGTTACTGGACAACGATACATCGTATTCAGCTTATTGATATCACTTTTGCTCATGCCGCGTCGTTGACCAATAATCTCACCTTCCTCTTTCAATGGAATAATTGTCTTTTCGCCATTTATCGAGAATGAATAAGCATGATAGTGTAGTATACTACCGTAGTCGTATTCCTCATCGTAATCGTCGATGTAATCCTCGTCATATTTCTCGAAATTAAACTCCATACCCTCCTGAATATTATCGAATTCTATGCGCACGTATTCATCGCGATTCGCGGCACTCTGCATGTGAAAGAAGCCGAGCGTGTGTAGAAACTCATGCACGATTGTACCGAGTCGGAAGCAGCCCGTGTCCAGAGGATAATCCTGAAGATTGTAATACTGTACGCCGTTCAACCAGCCAATGCTCGAGTAACAGCCGCCCTCCTCTCCGGTGATATTCACATAATACTTCTGATCTGCGGTGGCTTCCTCAAAGCGAATACATGAGAGCTCTTCTATGATTTCAATTCCGCGTAAAATGTGGTTGCGATGCGCTTCGTCTATGGAACAAAATTTATTGGTGTGATAAGTAAGTGAAACTATCCGATGTTATAATCTTTTACCGAAATATCCATCATTGATTTTGTAGTAGACAGTGTTGTTGGGCCAGCGTAGCGTTTCGTTGCGGTGACCATTGCGCTGCGAAGGTGCCAAGACAATATCGCCCTGGAAGTAGCCAGCTATTAGTTCGGCATCATCATAGTCAGACTGGCTTAGTGGTGCAGTTTGTGTACTCGTAGTGAGCGCCAGCAGCAATATTCCGACGTAGAACTTCATTATCTTCTGTCCGTGTGCGTTTTTCTCCACAATCAAATTGAATTTGAATTGAAATTATTTTTTAGTTTCCGTCGACACATTTAGTGAGTCAATAAATAATATTAACATTAGATTAATAAGTACGTTCAAGTATACAGTTAGTTATTGTTGTTTAATTACTGCGATAATAAAATATATTACTTCTTGGCAATGTGCTGCCGAAACTCGTAAACATGCTCTGTAGGGAAACCAGTGAAACTGAGTTAGGACTATCAAAAGTAGGATCGTTAGTTTGAAAAATTCATTCTCTTTTGAGCATTCGACTTATATTCATATAGTATATAGTATGCAGGCTCCTCGTTATTTTGGGTTTCTTTTGTTCAGTTTTTTTCTTAATGCATGTCGCTTAAATTATTTTAATACAATTTTAAAGTCCGTGATATATGAAAGGTCACGGTATTTCTTTCGGTGCCAGTTTTTCAAACATGTTTAGAAGGTACTATAAGAAACATATACAATTTTAAGGGAATTTTTTTAGTGATTTACCCACATCGTTTATAGACAGGGCTCATCATTTAATGATATAACTTATTCTAAATGGATAGTAACAGTTAGTTCTGAAGAAGGAAACGAAAACTTTCCAAGTTTGAATTTTTATTTTTATTATTTTATTTGTATTATATTCGTGAATTTAATATTTAGATGCTTGACTGTCACTTTTCGTTTTTGTAATAAGAAATAAAATATTCTTTCATTAGAGATTCTTGTTTTGATTAAAATTTAAGCCCACAACTTAGTTATGAAAAGGATTAATGAATTTTTACAACTATTTGTTAATAACAAAATATATAATTTTTACCATGGAAAACCTAGATTGAAATGTTGGTTATTGATAAGAATTTATTATACGGCATCAATAACAAAAAAAAGCAAAAATGTTAAGAAATAATTTGTCAAGTCATACAAGTATCAAGCGGTACAATGCTTTCGATGAGGGTAAAAATAAAACCTCAAGAATTCTGTGTTTCGGCAAATATATGAGACCTCTGCTAAGATAAGAGACGAAATGTGCACAATTGAAGCGCAACAGACCGTCGTCATGTACGGAAAAGGTTCCCTGAGTCTTTTCACATTTACGTAAGACATATAGTATACTTCTTCCGCGGAGCATAGTCTAAGTCACTGAAGTCGTTACCTAATAGTTATATTCGTTAAACAAGTAAGGAAGGGCTAAGCTCGAGTCCGACCGCACATTTTATACTCTTGCAATTTGCACTAATCAAAGCCAGGCAAATACCCTAAGCTGCAAACCGTCAACCAGAGGATAGCAATCCAAGCAATTGATATACAGTTGAACTTCCCTAACACGAATTAGCATAATCCACAAAAAACTTCGAGTTGTCCTTCCAATTTGTATGAAATTTTACTTTATTGCCAATTCAAGAGTTCGAGGTATGGAAAACTTCGAGTTATAGATGTTCGAATTTTGGGAGCTCAACTGTATATATACTAAAATGAGCAAACACTTTGTTTATAATTTTAAAATTCTTAATTAATGCTTCAAAATCTATGTTATCCCCTTTAAAGTAATTCTCTTTGGCTTCAAAACACTTGTGCCAAGGTTTTTTCCAATCCTTGAAACAGTTGTTAAAGTCAATTTCCAGAATATCCTTCAATGCGCGATTCACGTTTCATGTCTTCGATTGACTCAAAACGGTTTTCCCTAGGGGTTTAGTTGAGTTAGCTGAATAGCCAGAAGTCACACGGAGTTGAATTAGGCAAATACGGTGTTTGCATCCCATAACTCTGGCATACTTTCACGAAGAACTTTACGCAAAAGATGCATTACACTCAAATAGTGTTCTTCGTTGAAAGATTGGCCGGTCGGAAAGAATTCGGAGTGCACCACACCTCAATAATCGAAGAAAACTGTCAACAGAACCTTGATTTTTGATCTGCTTTGACGTGGTTCTTTCGGCTTCGGCTTACCTTCGCCACAATATTCGGAAGATTGAGCGTATGTTTCTGGGTCGTAAGCACAGATCCAAGACCAATCGCCAGAAATAATATGTTTCATGACATACTGGTAGTCGGAAAGCATTGCTTCGCAGATATTAACGCTGTGTTGTTTTGAGATTGAAATTGAGTGATTTTGAAACCAATCGTGCTTTTACTTTTCTTAGGCCCAAATGATATTTCAAAAGGGTTTTCACTGATCCTTCCGATATTCCAACGATGCCAGTAAGATCTCTGACTGTTAATCGTCGATTCTCAAGCGCCAGTTGCTTTATTATATTGACTTGTTCATCATCAGTTGATGTTGATGGCCGTCCTGGTCGTGGTTCATCGTCAACGCGATCTCGTCCCTCTTTGAATAATTTGTACCAATTAAGAACACTTGTTCGTGACAAAAAATTATCAGCGAAGGCCTTTTCCAACATTCTAAACGTTTCGGGTTCAGAGATCTGATTCCGCACACAAAATTTAATGGAATTTCTTAGTTGAAAAATTTCACTCATCGTAAAAATCGTCGAATGCACTTTATATACATATGTACTTCAGAAAGACAAGCGCATACTAAACACAAATGATTAATTTAATGGGTTTTCGCGCGAAATTAATTTAAAAAGTCTTACTAATAAAGAGAAGACCTACTATTTGGGGTACTTTATGGTATACAATGCAGTATTATGTACCATATACATAGAAGACAGTCATGCAAATCCTATAAAAATTAAAGAATTGGCAACAGGGGATCAGCCTAATATTGTTATTAAACAACGCTTCTCATTACTCCTAAAAACAGATATCGTTTCGCTCATATTTATGTCGATGATACCATATCTCTAAAACTGGCAGATCGAATCTTTACCTATCGCGTATCAGATAATTACTACTATTAATAATAAATACTGACTACAATTTACAACAATTTTATTCACCATTATATTACACGAAGAAATGCCGTATATTGTATTGTATTGTATTGAATGAACATGGTATACTGGTGGAAAATCCACGCAGTCAGTGGAACGTCAAGTACGGCACGATAACGATGCTGATCGATAAAGGTCATAAATATTCTTGGATTAAAAATTTAGCATTGAATTTGTGTGAAATTCACACATCCAAAGCGATAAGCCGACCACAATATAATACGCACTGATAGAAAACATTTATGACGCCATAAAGCAATTTTGACCAGAGGTAACTACCAAATGATCATTCAGTTATAATTTGGACAGCTAGCAGGCGTGTGGACAGGTGATAGTTAAAAGGTTCTTTGAAAATCTGGTAGTCTTTGAAGAACAATGAAGTTACTTATGGGTTTTGTGCTTTTATCGGCGCTGGGCGCTGCTCTGGCTCTGCCGCTGCAATCAACAGTGGAGGAAGATCCTGAGTTGACGGCTGGTTACTTCGAAGGTGACATTGTTTTGGAATCAAACCAACGTAATGGTTTGCGCAATGAAACTAGGCGTTGGCCAGATAATCTTGTCTACTACAAGTTCAGTGAGGGATTCTTCGGTAAGTAATGAGAGAATCTTTTTCGGCTAATAAATCTGGAAATTCTTTATATGTAACCGTGTTTCTATACTCTTCCCTTAGATAATGATCATAAGAATCATATACTGCGCGGCATGGAGATCGTGCAGGAAGTATCGTGCATCCGTTTCCAGGAGGCTACCGAGGATCAGTCTTATTATATCAACATCACCGGCTTAAGTGGTGGTTGCTACTCAAGCGTCGGTTGGCAGAATGGCGTTCGTTCGTATAATCTGCAGGTTTATCCCTTAGATACGGGTTGCTTCCGTCTCGGTACCATTGTGCATGAGCTCTTGCACACGCTCGGTTTCTATCACATGCAGAGTGCCGCGAATCGCGATGACTACGTTCGTATTGACACGGATAACATTCGGGCTGGCACGGAGCACAACTTTAATAAGTACGACGAAGATTTCGTCGATGATTTTGATGAGGAATACGATTACGGCAGTGTTTTGCATTATTCGGCGTATGCGTTCTCTGCTAACGGCAAAATGACGATAGTGCCTTTGAGAGAGGAAGAAGCCAGTGTCATGGGTCAACGTCGTAGCTTAAGTCAAAGTGATATAAACAAGTTGAATATTATGTATCGTTGTCCTTTGAAAGTATAATACTCATATTATAGACAATTTTGCAATGAAAGGCAAAGTACAGTTTTAAATAACTTTCGGAAATTTCGTTGTTTTTTAACTTCTGGATGAGTTCACATACTTAAGTTCAGGGTCTAGTAGAGCGAGCAAAAGATATGGAAATGCAAGCGGTTAAAATTAAGGTTTGAGTAAGCATGATTTTGTATTAAGGGTTAAAGGATACAATGTTTTTGAGACATTTGATTTGTGTTATAGAAATAACGAAAAGGTACCATTTGATTAAGTTTTACCTGAATAAGCCTCTATAGAACAAAGGAATTTCATTTTAGAAATAGAATGTAACCCAAGTCAATCATGTTAAGTTTGGAATATGTGAATAATTGAGCGCTTGACAGCTACTGTTTTATGTCCCAAAATGTTTATGGACAGAAGGTCATGGCTAAATCGGCTCAGCTGCATACGCTGATCAAGTATTCGAATATAAAAATTCAATACTTTTTTCAAGAAAAAGGGATAAGTTCGGGTGTCACCGAACATTTTATACTCTCGCATGGTAAAGTGATAATCGAGATTTCTAATAAAAAACAGAGAAACTTCAAATTTAATGGGAACTTTTAATTATCATTTGAAAAACCATTTATTTTTTTAAGGTTATCTTTTTCAAATATTGGCCTCGCCTACGTCCCAAATGGTCCATCCATTGAGTCCAATTTTCGATGACTCGTTTGAGCATTTCGACTGGTAACTGGCGAATGACACGCATGATGCTTTGTTTCAAGGCTTAAATCGAAGAGGGATTGTCCGCATAAACCTAAGACTTTACATATACCCAAAGGAAGAAATCTAACGGTGTGATATCACACGATATTGGAGGCAAACGACCGACCCAAAACCTGAAATTATCTGCTCCCCGAGGGTTGTCCCAATAAACCCTTTAATATATGCGATGTATGGGAAGAAGGCGGTCTTCTTGAAACCAAATGTCGCCGAGATCATGAGCTTAAAATTGCAGGCATCAAATAGTCGGTTATCATGAATCAATTATTATTTTTGAAGAAATATGGATATTATTCTGGATGATATGACAGTTCTTGAATATCTTAAGGTTGCACTTCTTGTTTACATACCCATTGAGCCAGTAATGGGCCTCCTCGCTGAACAAAATCTGGCTTGAAAGAGTCGGATGTTCTTGGAACTTTTCAGGAACTCATAGAGCGTAGCGATGTTGCTTGGAAAGATCGAGCGGTTTCAGTTGTACGCTTTCAATTTAAGATCTCGACGTAAAATGCGCCAAGTCGTTCCATATGTCAGTCCGAGTTGTTGCGAACGGCGGAAAATCGACTCTCCACGGTCTTCATGTACTCTCTTAGCTATGACTGCTATATCTTCCTCAATGCGCGATGGACGTGGTCTATTCGGTCGAATATTATCCAATAATGAATGCTGGGTTTTAAGATGGGTGACTGTGTGGTTTGATCGCATTACCGTTTGAAACACAGAATTTTGCCTTTATATTTACTAATTCCGCTAGTTGAATAAAGTCGATCTGTGCTACTTCGTTGCAGAGCTCAGAAATAAATTATGTTGCTTTGCTTATGCAGCGAACAAGTTTTTTGTTTAGGTCAACACTTTTTTTTAAACTATATTCTTAAATTGTGAATTGAAATCAATAACACTTGCCCATATAAGTAATTGGAAAAATATTATAGGCAATAACTTTTATTGGAAAATCGTTTTCCACACCCAAGCTAATTCACGCAGCTGTTTGCTGATATTTCTCGGCTGGTGCTGAAGAACATCGATTATCAAGTTTTTGAAAAATAATTTTCATAATACAAATTGAAGCATTACCATGAAGTGAAAGTCCACGTTGAAATTATAACTGATATCGACTTCGAAACAGAGGTTGAAGATATACACAAAATTTAGAACAACTACTAGCTCTGGCGTTACTCCATCCTTGTCGAAAGCAGTGGTTTAATGAAAAGTGAATTTAGCTGCTTTTAATATTAAACCAAAGATGACGCTCAAGTTGTATATAAAGCAATCTAAAAGCGCTATTTCCCGAGCAGTTCAGATGAAGTGTTAGTACAGGGTACAGTGGAATACGGAGAACACTTGTTCGGCAATTCGAAACATTTATAAGTTGAAATGAGGACATGTCTGAGTTTGGTAGTGCTTTTGGTGTTTGGTACAAGTTTAGCTCTACCAGTAGATCTAGTAAGCGAAGAAGATCCCGAACTAACTGCTGGCTATTTCGAAGGTGATATTGTGTTGGATGTAGCGCCGCGTAATGGCATGCACAATACAAGTCTTCATTGGCCCAACGGTATTGTGTATTATAAAATTTGGGAAGGATTTTTCGGTAAGAAATTTCACTTACTTCACTTTATTAAACTTGGTTTTTACTAAACATTTTCTCATGTTGCTATTTTATGCAGATCAAGTACAAGAAACTATTATTAAAGGCGCCATGAAATTTATAGAAGATGTGTCATGCATTCGTTTCTTAGTGGCCGACGATGACCAGCCATATTTCGTCAATATAACAGGCAATCCTGGCGGCTGTTACTCGTATCTTGGCTTTGCTGGCGACATTCAAAAATATAATTTAGAACCGTTTCCCATAAATGAGGGTTGCTTCCGTATCGGCACCATTATGCACGAAATGTTACACACTCTCGGTTTCTATCACATGCACAGCACTTTTAATCGGGACGAGTATGTTCAGATACTCTTCGAAAATGTTAAACCGTCACATCTGCAAAATTTTAATAAATATGACAAAGACATGATTGAGGATTTTGGAGAAGCGTACGATTACGGCAGTATTTTGCATTATTCGCCGCTTGCTTTCTCCGCAAATGGCGAAAAGACTATAGAGCCGTTGCAGGAAGTAGCTGAGGGCATAATGGGTCAGCGTGTGACTTTAAGTGAAGGTGATATAAGCAAGTTGAATAAGATGTATAACTGTGCTGAGAAAGATTAAAACGCGAATGAGGGTCCATTGAAAACTAAATTAATCGGGGTGATGGGTGATTTAAATAATAATTACATAAGTATGTATATGTTATAAGTATAAAGTTTTATTATATTACGCCATATTAGCAATATCTATATAACTGTATTACTTTTTGGATAAATATTGAACAATTTTATAATTGTTATAATTATTTAGAATAAATTTGAAAATATATGCATCCATGTCCATTGTATTGTGAAGTGCATACCATGCCAGAGAGCCGTGGTGTTGTTGAGCGCCATTAAGAGTTACAAAAAAAGCTAAATGCTGTAAAGAAGTAAAAAAATTCAGGAAAGTACAACTATTTGGAACAAGCGCCGATCCAGCTATTGTTAAAGTCAATTTTGCTATAAGCGGAACCACACTTACCACTGAGGTATTCTGTAGCTTCTATATTATTTTAAACTAATTCAGAGAATGGTAAAGAAACATGAAAATGCTGTAAAAATTGTAGAAAATTGTTTCAAGACTTCAATTTGTAGACTGCTCTTGTGGAGGTTGTGTCACGATCCAATTTTCGATTCACCAAAAGCGGATGCTTACTTTCTAAACAGTTGTTTTCTGAAGTGAAGAATTCTTATTAATACACTATTATTTATACCTACTTAAATTTTAAATTAAATTAATTCACGCTTACTCTCCAGTTCGTTCTCAACTAGCACAGAGGGACATTTTGATTGAGACACGGGCAACTTACTTACTAAAGACTGAAACGCAGTATAGGGACTTTTCAAGCAATTCAAATATAGTTACCAAAACTATAACAACAAATAGCCTAGCGGAATATAACCAAGTGCTCCCCATCTGGTTGCCCGGTCGCAAAGGAATGCCGGGAACGAATTGGCTGATGAGCTCGCCCGCCCCGCAGCACCACATACATGGTAGGACCCTTCACTGTGGTGGGTCCTCATGCCATAAAGGAGCTGTTCCGCAAAGGAGAAGGAGTAGGCAGAGAGAGGTATTGGCAGATATGCGGCATGCGAAGTTGTTAAAGAGTTGGGGGGAGGCTTTATAATCTCAGCAGGTTTAAATATGCAATCAGCCTCTCGATCGATAAACTCGCATTCTACACTGGTCACTGCAAGCTGAAGAAGCACTTCCACAACATGAGCCTAGCTTCTTGCGTAAATTGCCGGTTCTACGACAGGGAGCCTGAAACACTAGAGCACCTGCTAACTGACTGTCTGCAGACGCTGGTTAAAGGCCCTTGGATCCATGTTTCCAAATAGGGATCACATTACTTCGCTAGCACCTAGCAGAATATTGGACTTTATCAATATGCTGGGGCTAGGTGAGTCTTTGTGATTACGGAGAAAGCACAATAGACCTGCTACCGATTAAGCCAAGCGACCTGCGTTGCATTACTCGTTTATCAATCAATCAATCAGAAAGCGTACAATCCGATGTTTTCGAGCCAAACTTTGTTGAGCGATGAGGCCAATTTCTAGCTCAATGGTTATGTAAACAAACTGAAGGGAAATATTTATTGAGAGAATACTTCGGTGGGCAAAGAATTTCACGTTTTGGGCTGGTCGATTTGCCACCAAGATCGTGTGATACCACACCGTTAGAGTTTTTCCAGTGGGGATATGTAAAGTCTTAAGTCTTTGCGGGCAACTCCGCTTTGATTCAGGTGTTGGAGCAAAACATCACGAGTGCCATTCGTCAGTTACTAGTCGAAATGCTCGAACGAGTCATCGATAGTTGGACTCAACGAATGGATCATCTGAGACGTAGCCGCGGCCAACATTTGAAAGAGATAATCTTCCAAAAATAAATGCCAAAGGGTGTTCCTTCGAATTCCCCATTAAATTTGACGTTTTTATGGTTTTTCTTTAAAAAAATAGAGAACATCGAAGTCGATCACCCTATATATAAATACGTATCATGTTATCATTTAAATATCGATTTATTTTTTTGGATAGCTCGCATATAATGAAAATACTGATTTTCGCTGAGCTTATATATGTGTATATATTTTATTTTATTTTTCCAAATATATAACTGTGTAATGATTTTTTAGAGCAATTATAAAATGAGCAGAGGTTGAATGACGAAGAAGATATGCATTTAAATTCCACTCAGTTTCCCAGCTCGAATGGAAAACAAATGGTGATATATCCCCATTTGTAACACAAACTACGTCAAAAGTTGGGATTGTATGAAAAGTATCAGCATTAGCAGCTTTTAATGCGAAATTTAACTTGTATAAAGACACAAACTAAAATTCGTAGAACAGGGCAGGTAGAACAGATCATTACAGTATGGATAACTCTTGTTCGAAGATCATATGGTAAGCCTCAGAAAAAAAGTAGGAATTTTGTTTTTGTGCAGCTTACTGTGGCACAAGCCCAGCTTTTACAGCACTGATTCAAGAAGATCCAGAACTAACTTCTACAAGTAGCTTCTTCGAAGGTGACACTGTGTTGGAATTGTCACAGCGAAATGGTATCCGTGACAAAACTCGTTGCTGACACAACGGTATTGTCTACTACAAGTTTGCTGAAGGATTTACCCGGAACTGAGCTCGTTTATTTGTGCGTGGGACCTCACAAACTATTCAGATTAAATGCAAAAAAATTTTTAAAGGTGCCATGAAAACCATAGAAGATGTTTCATGGATAAGGTTTGTAGAAGCCGACGATGACAATTCACATTTTCTCGGTATAAGGATCAAGTCTCTTGACCGGAGTTCGTCTGTGGGTTTTCGGATCAAGATTCAAATACTAATGTCTCTGGCTGCTCGGACTTAAGAAAACACACAACGGAAAAACCAGAATAGAGAACTCTATGTCGTTGTCATGGCAGTTGGGCCTACGTAACATGAATTGGCACGAAATTTTAACAGGCGAAAGTATAATTAGTTATTCAACATATGTTAGCCTGAGAATAAATAAATAATTAGAATAATCGGAAAATACTTCAATAATCGTAAATGCCTTTAGAATACACATGTAAACCTAACCTTAAGCCAACCAAAACAACTGCGAATGATCTCAAATACACTCCGAAGCAGAAGTTAAACAAATATTAGCAATTTGAAAGCAGGTGGTAAATATATAGTATATAGAAAAGTATATGTATTTGTAACCGATGCTGAGAGTTCTAGTTTATTGCAAATATATTTGGTTTCTTTTAACACTACACTTACGTAATTGCATCGGCTCAATTTGTATAAAAAGCAACCTAAAAGTGGCCGCTCACTGCAGTAGTTCGAGTTGAGTACTGGGGAACATTACTAAACGGATTAAACTTGTTCAAGCATTTTAAAAAGCAACAATGAAGACATTTCTGAATTTCGTGCTGCTATCCGTGTTTAGTACAAGTCGATCTTTACCAGCAAACTCGGACATCAACTCGACGGAACAAGATCCTGAAGAAAACCCGGGCTTATTCGAAGGCGATATCGTATTGAGACTCTCGTCGCGTTATTGTTTGCGCAGTGAGGAACACCATTGGCCCCGTGGTATTGTCTATTTTAAGTTTTCCGAAGGATCTTTTGGTAAATAATCTCATCCTATTTTCATTTATTTAATTTTTTCGACTCAATATTTTACCGTTTTTATCCAGAGGTACAACAAGAACTATTTATTAGAGGTGCCATGAAAACCATTGAAGAAGCTTCCTGCATCCGTTTTATACAGGCCGACGATGACCAGCCATATTTCATCAACATAACGGCCATGAGTCGCGGTTGTTACTCAACTGTCGGTTTTTGGAACAAGGTTCAAACATTAAATCTAAAACCTAACCCAATCGGTGAGGGTTGCTACCGCCCTGGCACTATTGTACATGAATTGTTACACTCTCTCGGCTTCTATCACATGCAGAATGCTTATAATCGTAGTAAATATGTTCGAGTTGTTCGGAAAAATATTAAAAAGGGCCATGAGCATAACTTTAAAAAATACCCCAGAAGAATGTCTTCTAATTTTGGTCAAGCCTACGATTATGGTAGTATAATGCACTATTCGTCTCGTGCATTTTCGATAAATGGTGAAGAGACTTTAGTGCCATTGCAGAAATTATCGAAGGGTGTATTGGGGCAGCGCAATAGTATTAGCGAATCTGATAAAAAAAAGTTGAATAAAATGTATGGCTGCAGTAAGAAAAAGAAAAAGTATACACATGAGTGATTTCAAAATACTGTGTTATACATAATAGATATAACAGTTCTTTTGCAATTTTCTTTATCGATGTCAGTAACATTTACTCAGAAATTCAATAAAAATGTTTGCCATATGTGAAAGTAAGAGTTCTGCAAAAATGCTAGAAACTATCCATATTAAAAAACTCTAATTGGTATTATTGACCACAGATCATCGATAAGATTTAAATCTGGACATATTGTTGGCATTCTTAAAATCAGAATTTTTTCAGCTTCGTTAATGCTGTAAATGCTATCAATTCAATATCGAGCAAGTCTAAATATATAGTGCATTCATTTCTCTCGATATTTAGCACTTTGGAGTTCATAACAAAAGGTAACCCACAAAATTGGCCGTGTAGTCAGCGGAAACAGATGAGCCGGTCAGTTTTATGTATGGCGACAATACTTCTTATAACCATAAATATAATTTTTTTTCGCCGCTGAAGACTCCGTTTCGCCACTCTTCATATTTTACTATACCTGTAAAGCTGTAACTATTAACTAGATTTTTATATTTCTTTTAAATGATTTAGATTTACAATTAGCATACAATTCAGCAGGACAAATGTCCTAACCGAAATTTTTACCAAAAGCTAATTTCTTCAAACCTGAGGAAAGCAGGGTTTACCCCTGCATTGTGGCATGCAAGAACGAAATACAATTACGAGGCGTATGTGGCACATTGCCACGCTCACAAAATGTCATATAGCGAGAAACCATAATTTGCTTTAATGAAGCCGCAAACTAAGATATAAAATTGTAATTTGGTATAGGTTATCTAAGTATGGAGCGGCATCTATATTTAAAACTTCTTTAAAAAGTGTGCCCCAAATAAGGTTCATACAAATATCTTATAAGCCATTAAAGCTCATACAATTCAATTGTATAGTCGAGCTGATGCTTAAAGGGTTCATTAAAATCGGTATAAAAACTTGCAATAGGTAAGCCACCACAAATTATCCTAATACTCTCATGTTATGGGGAGAAAATGCGCGAAACGCCCCACTTTCCATGGAATAAAATTTTCAATTCCCTTTGATTCTTTGACTTTCGAATATACATACAAATCAAACACCAGTGGAGTTATTAATATAAAACTTTGCAATAAAATGTTTTCAAGATATGATATCCCATGTCTAAAAATTGTCGAAATCGGATATTAAATTTTCAAGACATCGCACCGTTTGAGGCATATAAGGATTTAGTGTTATAAATATGGTTAACACAAAGCAGGGTATAGTAACGAATCCAAGTGAGTCTAAGTCCGTTAAAATAAGTTAATTCATATTCCTTAATATTCGATGAAAAACTTTTCATAAAACAAGAAAAAGCATTAACTTCGGCTGCACCGAAGCTAATATACCCTTCACAATGCATTTCTTTCGGTAACATGTGTTTCGTTTTATGGCATAGCTATAGTGTTATAAATATATTAACCCGATCTAACGAATCCAAATTTTTTTGGAATTACACTGTTGCCTTAGAAAATAACCTGTGTCAACTTTTGTGAAATACAAATGTGCAAAGTTTTCCATACAATGCATTTCGATTCCGATCGTTTCAGTTTGTATGGCAGCTATATGTTATAAAATTTGTGCAAAATTTCAAAACGATATCTTAAAAACTGAGGGACTCTTCTTCTTCTTAATTGGCGTAGACACCGCTTACGCTATTATAGCCGAGTTAACAACAGCGCGCCAGTCGTTTCTTCTTTTCGCTACGTGGCGCCAATTGGATATTCCAAGCGTTAAATCGCATGATCTTGGTGGCCAACTTAGGTCCTTCTTCTTCCTCTGCTTCCCGGCTGTGTGGGTACTGCGTCGAATACTTTCACAGTTGGAGTGTTTTCATCCATCCGGACAAAACGTTAGCCACGTAGCCGCTGTCTGTTAATTCACAACTATGTCAATCTCGTCGGATATCTCGTGCAGCTCATGGGCAGTTACAAATCATGCGATTTAACGCTTTAGACTTTTTTTGTGGTTCAACTATAACTAAGGACCATAAATCTTTAATTTGTAAATTTTCTCTCGAAAACTCGTAAATTATGGAGCGAATAAGTTTAGCTTTTTTTCGTTTACTTTTCAATTGCCTACTAAGTCCGAAGTAGCACCTGTTGGCAAGAGTTATCCTGCGTTGGATTTCTAGGCTGACATTGTTGGTGGTGTTAATGCTGGTTCCTAAATTAACGAAATTAAAACTTTTTGACTGTCAAAAATGACGTGAGAGCCAAGTACATTGTAAAACTGTTTGTTGGATGACATTTGAGTTTGTATGGCATTATGTTTTGGTCTTGTTATGCCAGACCCACTGAGGGACTGGTTTATATATACATGTGCAAAATTTCACGGACGATATCTTAAAAACGGACGGACGGATATATACAGACAGACAGACGGACTTGGCTAAATCGACTCAGCTCAACATACTGATCATTTATATATATGTATATACTTTATAGGGTCTCCGACGTTTCCTTCTGGGTGTTACAAACTTCGTGACATACTTAATATACCCTGTTCAGGGTATAACTAATTATGAATTTGAATACACTTGTAACATTTTATAATATATATACTTGTACAATTATATACTGTTAAGTGAACTCTTAAAATTGCTGCACCGCCTTTGGTGCTCACAATTTCCGAGAGTAAAAAATTTTCGGTTATATTATAATATTCCTTCCAGACGGAGCTAATCTAAAAGAGACAAATAGAAAGTCTCGTTTATATTTTTATAGTTGCTTGCATTTATTTATTTAATTAAGTCTAGGAACATTAATTCTTACAGACTAATGGAGAATTAGGATTTAAATTTGAATTCTAAAATAATTAAATTACAATTACACAAGTAGATAACTTAAACTAAAAAACAGAATTGAAGGTATTATAGAAGGGTACCCTAGAGTGAGAAAAATCAAGAAGAACTTTATCGGAAATCGAGTTAAACTCACGCATAGCACGCCTGAGAGGAGCATATTCAGCAAATTTAGTACTTTCCTTTTTATAATAAAATGGGGAAATAGATCTGAGACAACGCTGAGGAGTATTGAAGTTAATTTTCCTTAATAAATAAGGACAGTCAATATCACCATTAATTACATTGAAAACAAATGAAAGGCAGAGAACGGACCGTCGATTTTCCAGTAATTTAAGATGTACAAGCAATAAACGAGATGTATGTATACGATGGTATTGGGTCAACAAATTTTAAGGAGCGGAGAGCAAATTTGAGAAAAATCTTTTGAATACACTCGATCCTATTAATTGACAAATTCCATTCCGGTCTCCAAATAAACACTGCGTACTCCAAAATGGACCGAACAAAACAAGTATACAGTAATTTTAACGTGTAGGGGTCGGAAAAATTTAAAGCATTTCGATGGACAAAGCTGAACACAGAGAATGATTTAGAAGTGATGTAGTTGATGTGATTACTGAAAGAAAATCTGTTGTCAAAGATTTACCCCAAGATCTTTGATTTGCGTAACGCATTTTAGGATGCAATTAGAAATATTGTAACTTGAAGGTAAGATTTTAGAAAAAGTGGGCGTGGCCCCGACCTTTAAAAAGTTTAATATAAATATCTCCGAACCTAAATTACAACAACCAAAATTGCTGAGTACAAATCTTATGAGACCTTCTACCAACAGTGTGAAAATGGATGAACTCGAAGGATAACCCCGTTCACTCCACATATAACGGTACTGTTAAAATCTACTAAAAGCGCAATAAATCAATAACTAAGAACACCAAAACCTTAAATATTACCACTTAGATGACATACCTTATGAACAAAAATTGTCTAATTCCAATAAAAACTGTTCAAGCCCCTAGGTACTGATTATTTAGACCCCGGTACCTATAGTTGACTTTTGATCGAAAATGTCGGTCAATGTGTGATATGTACAACTAAAATGAAGAGATAATCTTTCTCTTATAATGGGTATGAATGTATGTCGAAAATGGTCTGAATCGGACCAAAACTTCCCTTAGCCCACATATACTTAATATAAAGATTTTCGAACTTCGGGGTGTCTTTGTACCGCATATATCGGTCAATATGTGAGTTATCCCAATGAAAATAGGAGAGTGTGTTTTATTCATAGCAGTGTATCTTTGTGCCTAAAATAGATTGGTCGAAAATTTGGCCTAGCCGCTATAAAACTAATATCAAGATTTTCGAACAACCGGCAAACTTTACCCTATACGATTGGTATTATACTTTAAAGTATTTCCTTTGCTTTGATTTTAGCAAGTTGCAGGAGTATAAAATGTTCGAATGCACCCGAACTTAGCCCTTGCTTACTTATTATAACAATTTTTAATTACTGTTAACATTAATTGGAGTTAATATGTGACGTTTTATTGTAGGGTACCGATGTGAAACAAAATGAAGGAAGTTTGCAGTGCCGAGAATTTGGAGGGAATCATGTGTATTTTTCTGAAGTTACTTAGCACTAAGAATGAAAGCCTTGAACAGTTTTATTGCGGTAGTGCTTGCTTTTCTGGGATACCATAGAGCTGATAATTATGACGAGCTCATCACTGACATTAATATGAATGTATCCATGGCAAGGATGTAGAATGTCTCTAAAGATGTACATATTATATTCTCATTTAGATAAATTCAAAGATATTATCGGAGCTTATTCGAACAAGGCCAAGAAGAATGTGAAATATTTCAATTTTTATACATAAAAGTGCAGAATTTTTTTATTGTTATTTTTATTTCAAGGTATGAAAGCAATAAGAATAAGGTATTTGTAAGCTAAGCCAAGCTTAAAAATGCTGTTGAACAGTGTAACTAATTTAAAGATATGCTTTTCGCTGTGAAAATCTATAAATCGCTAATATGGCATACGAAAATTTTGTTGGCACATGCAATTCGAAATGGAACTAATGTAAGCAGCTGTGTGCTGATTTTCCGTGAGTAGATTTCAAAAACCTCCAAAGTCAAATTTTCTAAAAAAATGTATGAGAAAATTAGGGACTATATTAGATAGCTCATTACTAAGATCAAAAAGCGTTTATTGCGCATTAGGTGTTCTGGTTCGCAGGGAAAGTGTTTCTGTTATTGGTTTCAAAACTGAAGATACATACAAGTATATCCAAATCTATGACAAAAGCTATTGTTGAAGAAATTCGGACTTAGTCACTTTTAATAGTAAATCAGTGACTAAACTTATTTTGTATAAAGAGCACTGCAAATGTGGACTTTAGCTTATATAGTTTTGATCCATTGAGCTCTATACGAGCCTGCATTTCTCTATATTGGAAAATTTTAAATATTGATTAAGTGAAATGAGGACATTTCTGATTCTGACGCTGCTTGCGATGATTAGTGGAAGCCATATTCTGCCAACAGTTGCACAGTGGGAAGAAGATCCTGAGCAGACCCCAGGCTTCTTCGAAGGCGATATCGTCTTGAGACCGAAAAGCCGAAATTGTATGAGCAATCCAACTCAATATTGGCCAGACGGTATTGTCTACTACAAGTTTTGGGAAGGATTTGGTATATCAAGTCAGTTTATTTTTTGATTGAATAATGAACACTGTTTGTATTCAGATGATGTACGAAAGGATTTCATACGAAAAGCGATGAACATTGTTGAAGAAGGTTCGTGCATACGTTTCAAAGAAGCGGACGAAGACCAGCCGTATTTTGTCAATATAACGGGAAATCCTGGTGGCTGTTATTCAACTGTTGGTTTTGTGGAGGATATTTCTGTATTAAATTTACAGAAGCATGCCTTAAATACGGGCTGCTATCGAACCGGTAAAATAATTCATGAATTGCTGCATGCACTAGGTTTCTATCACATGCAGAGCACTTACGATCGGGACGACTATATTCGGATAGCCTATGAGAATGTTGAGCCAAACTTTGTGCATGACTTTACAAAATACTCCAAGGACTTTGTTGAAGACTTCGGTGAAAAATATGACTACGGTAGTATTATGCATTATTCGCCGCATGCCTTCTCGGCAAATGGTGCAAAAACTATAGTGCCGTTGCAAGAAATACCGGAGGGTTTAATGGGTCAGCGCGAGGCTTTAAGTACAGCTGATTTAATCAAGTTGAACAAAATGTATAAATGCCCTGAGATGCAAGTGAAGGAATAAGAATTGGAACATCCGTATAATATATAACTATATACCTGCGATATGTTCAAATTTGTTAAAATGTAAAAATTATTTTTAAATATAATCTCTAATTTGAATGTAAAAAACATCCAGAAATATAACATGGAAGATTCAAAAAGTCCAAACATAGAAAGAAAAAGATGGCTGGCGTAAAGGTATGTTAGCTATGCGCAACACTCTAAAAATCTATACGGATGGCTAGAAAATGAACTTTGGAGTTGGTGCGGGGAAAACAGCCAAGCAATCAAAACAATAACCTCGTATCGCATATTGGGGAGAAGTGTCTTGGGAAGCAGGGCGGAAGTGGAAAGTATTGCCAGAAGCAAGGAACTTCACTTCTACTGAGTGCCAGGCCACAAAGGCATCGTGAGCAATGAAATAGTGGACGAGATTGCCAAGAATGGTGTACGGTTAACATCCGAAAACGTGATCAACATTGGGAAATCCAAGAATCGTCTATACGACGATCTCGGCAGAAGCATGTTAAAGAAAATCAAAACCCAATGGAATGAGCTAATTGGGTGCAAAACTGCAAATGTTATGTGCAAAGGCACTCGATAGAAGAGACTGTAGGAACATGATGGGAATACTAAGTGGTCACTGCCCGCAGGAAGGGCCTGACAGATCGAGAAGATTGCAGGATATGTCCAAAGCATCTGGGGTCCCCACGGTATGATACACGGGAGGAGGTATCGATAGTGAGCCGCAGAGTCGCGTCAAGCGCCGGCATCCGAATGGATAACTACTCCTCTTAAACCTAGCAACTGAACTCCATTTGGTATTGAAAAGGACCAAAACTGGTCTATGCGTGGCTTGTTGGCCTCCCAGATTAACTTAACCCAACCTAACATGGCAGTCTCGTTCCAACTGTTTTTACAGAATAAATTTGTAAGGCTTGTACAATCGAAAGAGATGTGTTGTGTTTTCTTACTCTCCCTTGCTCTTACTCTGTGGTATATAGCGACTATACTTAGTCTCCATTTTTCTTTTTACATGAAAAGTGATTTTACAGCTCCATCTTTCGTTGAACGGCTAAGAATTTTCGCATAATTTTAAGCTTTTTCAAATATTCACTTCTCGCACATATTACTTGAATCCCACAAGTAAAAGAATTCGGTGGCATATTTTTAAAAGAACACAAGGTCACAAGTTGTTTTAACTTTGTTGAGAGTGCCAAAGCAGGGACCATTAAGAGAGAAATTCTGATGCGCTGACCATACGAAGCTGATTAAGTTGTCCGCGTAAGCTCATTAAGTATATGAAATGAAAGCGAAGACGAGGATTGTGTGAGCTGAAAATGAACAAGTGATAGCAATTAAAAATCCATTAATTTAAGCCAACCCATAAAGCCTGCGTAAACATACTTACGTACTGATGTATCCGAAAGCAAGAGCGCTGGAAGATATTTTTGCAAAGTGTATGCAAACTCTTGAATACACAAGCACAGGAAAGCATTGCAAATGCGCGTACTCACATTATGTTGGGCAAAGTTCAGGAGCAAACGGAAACGAAATGATTTTTGCAAAGTATTTACGCCAGCTCGGCCTTGCCATTCAGCCATTCGCTTTGCACTCACGGTTCGGTGGCATTGAGCACATATTTAAAGAGCGTGGACCATATTATGAAGATTTTATTATAGAGTTCTCTCAAAATTGATTGTTAATGCATATTAAATTGAATTCCCCTTGGCGAAATGCAATCACCTTTTATTAAAATTTCTGAGTTAAGTAGTTTTGATTCGTAGGCCACCTCGATCGATGGTCAGTCAAGCCAAGTATACTGAGTTGTATTTCGGTTAGAGATAAATAATTCTTTTTCAAATACATTCGCTAAACATAAATGCTAGCAAACAATATAAAACGAATAAATTGATGGGCTCGTGCTTTTCTGGAGACCACATAAATGCTAGCAAGACTGTAAAATGAGCTCGTCTTTCTAGGAAACACAGAATTAAACCAGTATGATTTTTTACTCGCCATTAATAAATAATGGCAGGTTATCAGTAGCAGAAAACGTATGCTGCTGCGTCTTGGGGTTAATTTTAGACATTTTGGGCAAGCTTTTCTGGAGACGGAAATGTTGTCTTTAAATAGACTTTAGACTTGGTAGCCCCACAAAAAATAGTCTAAAGGCGTTAAATCGCATGATCTTGGTGGCCAACTTACGGGTCCACTTTATGCCGTAAAATGATAGAATCGCGAGCTGTGTGGCATGTAAATGATGTAAGTATATTGGTTTAGTGGCCAATAAAGGGAAAGAAATACACTATAAACCATATATAGTATAAAGCTGCGAAAAAGCATCTAGTACCGGGTTTTCTAAAAGGGAAGATGTAACTTCTAAATGTCGTTTCGGCCATTTTTAATCATGATCTGTAACATTGTTTTGTTGTTGTTGTAACTATTACATCGTTCTGTTAGGATGGAAAGGTTCAAATAAATTGTCATCGAGGTCATCTAACGGTAAGTCCAGGAAACGTCCGGTTTCGACGCGGTCGGATCATAGGAATGTTGGTGTCCGATGTTTAGGGTAAGCTGGGTAGTAATTTTATTTTCTTTGTGTTCAGTAATGTTTACAATTTCACTGTGGAAAGATATAAGACCAACTTTTACAAATTATTCAACTTTGTTATCGAAATAATCGTTCTCCAATTGCAACTTTTCTTGCACTTTTGCCATTTTATGGTCGTAATAATCGTTCTTACTTTTCCTCGAGTTGTTGAACATTTCGAGCGTACATTTTCTTTGCATAATGTTCAAGTGCCAATAAAATAAAGAACCGTTAGAAGTAATGAAAATATTGCCACCGTTCAGGCAAGTGTTGCTGAAGACCGATCTCAACAATTGGGACTGTCTCAAACCATAACCTGGCGGATTTTGAAAAAGGATTTGGGCTTGCATCCGTATAAAATTCTTCTCACTTAAGAACTGATGATGAAAGTTCCCAAAAAGGTGCTGGTGACTGTCCCTGTGCTGGGGACTGCAATTGTGAGCAGAGAGCCGAGTGCGTATCGCCCACTCTGAATGATCGACATGTTAGCCAAAATATTGGAAACACTGATTTGCACACGTCAAGAACGTCAAGAACGTCAAGTAGAGAAAGAGTATTCTGGGTTATCTGAAAACCAATTTGGATATAGAAGACATCGGTCCCCAATAGACGCAGTTAGAAAAGGGAAGGGCATTGCAGCTAAGGCCATAAAGGGCCTCCGATGGAGGCATGGCGATAAGAAATACTTCGCAGTTGTCACGCTGTTTAGAAGCTCGCAGTTGCCTGTGCGTTTAAAACGGTGTCGCACGAAGCGATTGCTATTATATATGGTCTTATGCCAATATAATGGCCTCTGAAAACGAAAAAAAGGAAAGAAAGACAAGTCTCGATGAAAGCAAAAGCAATGAAATGCGGTAGATAAAGGAAAATGGACATTTAGGCTAATTAATAATGTACCGGCCCGGATTGATAGAAAACATGATGGGACAGACTTCTACTTAACGCAGTTCTTATCGGGCAATGGCTGTTTCAGGGAAAACCTGCACAAATTTGGCCACGATGACGAAACACAATGTTCCTACTGCGAAAATGATGCAGAAAACGCAAAGCACAGCTTCTTGTCCTGCTTGAGGTATGTAGTGGAAAGAACCACCATAGAAAAGTTAACAAGCGAAATGATGACTCCCGACAACATAGTGATTCACATGCTGCGATTAGAGTTGGTTTAGTGTAAAATAAAAGAGTGGGCCGCAATAGCGCTCCGAGAACTTAGAACGAAAGAAAGGCAGCGGAGAAGACCACATCAATAACCCTGGAGGTAGAATCTGAAGAGATATTTATCGCTCATCTTGGTCCTGCAAAGTAGTGCTTAACGGCGGTTTCGCTATTCCAAATGTAAGCCAAAGCAGTCGAACTGAAGATATTGGTCAATTTGCTGATTTTGCCTTAGAGCAACAAAAAACGATAATGATTTTTTTAAGAGAACCATCTACTCCGATGAGGCTCACTTTCATCTGAGTGGCGCGGTAAATATAAAAAACTGCCGATTTTGGTGCGAAGAAAATCCACAATTTATCATGAACAACCACCTAAATTGACAGTTTGTTGTGGCTTTTGGCCTAGTGCAATCATCGGTCCGTAATTCATTCGAAATGCAGCTGGTGGCACCGTTACTGTCAATGGAAAGCGGTAAAAGATCTATGATAACCAACTTCTTATGGCGGCAATGGGAAGAAGTTGATGTTGAAAATATCTAGTTCCAAGATGACAAGGCTACATGCCACACAGCACGTACAACAACCGAATTATTGCGCGTAAAAAAGTTTGGGTGTCACCGAACATTTTATACTCTCGCAGATAAATTATGACATTTAATTACATATTTTTCAAATACCGTATTTTTGTAAAGTTTTATTCCGCTATCATCATTGGTTCCTTAGTACATATATAATTATACAGACTCAGATGGAATTCAAAATAGTGTTATATTCGAAGAGGGCGTAAATATTAAACGATTTCACCCATAGATCGTATATGTCATCAGGGTGTTAAGAAAAATTATATCGAAAATTTTTCATCAAATTCTAGTAGTCCTACTGAGATATGGTTTTTGGTCCATAAGTAGGGGCCACGCCCATTTTAGAACAAAAAAAGCCTGGGTCAAGCTTCTAATTTCTTTTTGTTTCTAACGTTTTTTGTTAGTCGGTTAACGCACTTTTAGTGATTTTCAACATACCTTTGTATGGGAGGTGGGCGTGGTTATTATCCGATTTCTTCCATTTTTGAACTGTATATGGAAATTCGTAAAGAAAACGACTCTATAGAGTTTCAATGACTTTTGGTTCAACTTTTTTGATGCTAATGCAATGCTTTGTATGGAAGAGATTCGCTATATATTATTATATACAATATAAATATTTTTGCATAGATGAACTTCATCAGGAGCACAGGTCGGTTAAGAGAGCACATAATAGAGCGAAGCAATTATAGCCCCGATGGTTTAACAGTGCGGGTCCGGCTTCCAAAAGAAGCTTGTTTACATTTCTTTACTTTTATGTTAGAGTAAATTGAGTAACACTAATTCTGTCTCTTTAAATAAAGGGGTTTGAAGAAATTTCGTACTATGTACAGCTCCTGTTGTCACATTTCCATACAAAGCTCGTCAGTAAAAATATAGTGACAATGAACAGAACAGAGAGACTCAGGTCTATTTTGTAATAAAATATAATATTACTACAAATTGCAATGGCCTCTACAGAGTTCAATTATAAAATCGAATTTTATCAAAAACATGTGACTTTCCTTAAAATTCCTGTTATATTTGCCATAAAAACTATAAGATTTCCAAAAGCATTTCTTACTTTACAATACGAGGTGTGTTGTGTTCGTTGAATTTGTGCTAACCTGCTCAGTTGGAATATAATTGCTCGAAATTCCAGACAACTTTATTTTGTACATAAATACGCTTACAATTTCAGTGGAAAATATTCGGAAATTAACAGTACTTGCTGCTAAAAGCAAAACAGATTTTGGGAAAATATTTTCTTCAAGAGCTCACAGAGAGAATTAGGCGTGGCGGCACCGCAAAACCGAGGTAGACATGTAAACTGCAGCAAAACGCACTCAACTTTGCAATGCAAAAACTTAGTTAGAAGCCAATTTTTATTCCAGAACTCTTCTATGTGTGCTAGTGAGTGCTGAATGCTAAGTAAGAGCTGCTTAACCATATTTTCCAATTGAAAAATATTCACAAGTAATAAATTATATTTTTCGTTACGCACATTTGCACTTGATGCCAATAAGCCTCACACATATGTCGGCCTTATTACTCGCATATAGGCGAAATTGTGAGCGTGAGTGTGTGTGTGTGTGGGAGCAAGTGAGCTGTTGGCTGCATGTGCATGGCTGTCCAGTGAAATTACCATTTGGAATTTATTTTTTATCACAACCAAAAATTTATGGTTTTCACAGTATTGTAGGGCTGTGGCGAAATTTTCTTCGTTGCTTTGTCGACTTGCTGCAGCAACAGTAATAGGAGTTTGGCAGTGCGGCAAAGCACATTTGCACCACATAAATTATCTGAAAATGAAAAGCGTTGCATTAGAGCATCGATGGCTTTGCTTTGGGTCTCATATATGAATATATGTGCCTTTCGCAGAGATATACGTACATACAATCAGAGAAGAGGGCCGTGTTGTTGTTGCAGTGAGTGCAATTTACGCGCTCATTGTAGCTCATTTCTAGTAAAAGCACTGTCGGCACAGTGGCGCCGTCTCTGATTTCTTACGATCAATAAAGATTAACGACTACGCCGCTGGTTCTAACCTTATTAAACTTGATTACAGGCTACACATATTTTATTTTATTTTTAAGGTCGACGCCATCATTTATTAATTCAAATATCACTGCCAGAGGTGATACTATCGTCTTGTATTCTATTTTACTTTGGAATCAGATCAGCAAGAGATGTACAAAAATGAAAACTAGACAAATCAGTTAGTGCCACCTTTTTATTTTATCTAAGAACAATGTTTTTACGTGAATTAAAATACTCTCTTAATCCGCTGCGCCCTTAGAGTCAAACCACCATCCATAGCTAAAGAAGAGCTCGAAAAGCCACGCGGAAATAGAATAACTCTTATACAACTTTGTTTTGGACAACATACCAGTATGTTCTGGATGCAAAAGTTCCCGCTTAACGCTAGCCACCTCCGTTGGATGTCTACTAACACGTTCTTCACTATGGTCACACCCTGTCCTGCAGGTAATTTCTTGCGCTCGATGACTACTCATTTATCTCTCCTCCAAACGGGGACTTTAGGCACCGCTGATGCTAGTGCGGGACCTTAGAGTAAAAAGACTTTTCAATTTAAATTTCGCGTGAAACACCACTCGTTGAAATATTTTTTTTGTATGTTGGTATGATCGTCAGTGACATCTGCGCCAAATTTCATATCAAAATAATCATTAGTGTTTAGTGTACGCTTGTTTTTCTGAAGTATGTATATTAACAAAGAAATTCTATTAAATTTTGTGTGCAGTATTAAACTTCTGGTGCCGAAACGCTCAATGTTTTTGATTAGAAAAATTTATTCAAAGAGGGTCGAGAACGTGTTGACGACAAACCATGTCCAGAACGGCGCAACTACATTAACTGATGACGCCAAATAAAATAAACGAATTGGTGCTTGAGAATCGACAATTTACTGGCTTCCTGGGAATATCAATAGGATCAGTGAAAACCAATTTGATCATAATTGGTTCTAAAATCAAAGTTTTGGATCTATGCTTACGACCCGGGAACAGATGGTCAATGATAGTCAAAAAATTAAGGTTATGTTGATAGTTTTCGACGATTATCGAGATTTGGTGCACTTCGAATTCCCTCCGACCGGCCAAACTATCAACAAGAAATACTATTTGAGTTTTATGCGTCATTTGCGCGACGCTATTTGTCAAAAGAGGCCGGAATTATCGGCCGAGAACTCAAGGTTTTTGCATAACGATAATGCTTTGTCGCATACTGTTTTGATTCTTTGTGAGTTTTTCGCCAAATTTTCAACCAATATCGTGCCGCAAACAGGAGTCTAAAGGCCACTATTTGTGCAAAGTTGAATCTCTACATATTTATTGATGCTTGATTTTTACAATGAAAAGTTAAAGAATCAGTTGGAATTTAAGGGGGTTCTCTTATGTAATTGTGCAAAAATTACCTAATTAATTATTTTTTTTGAAGAAGTAAACTGACTTAGACATGTGCGCTATTCTGCAATATGTTTGTTCAGGTTTCATCTTAAGAATCAGAATTTTTGAGTGTCGAGATGCGAAAAATCTTGTTTTGAGGAAACGCGGGTGTCAAAGTTTTGAAAAAAATAGTCCGTCAATGCTCATTCGTTGTCCACATGCAGAAAATCAAACGTTCATGATAACATCGTAGAGGCGACCTAAAAAAACTGAAAAATTCGATATAGAAAAAACATTGAAAATAAACATTTTCTAGACAATTTTTAATTTGCCTCCGATTTGTAAAAAATCGTTCGTGATCAAAAACGATTTTTTAACAGAAATTTTGTGTTAGGCGGGCAAAACGCAAAGATAATTGGTTGAATGGTTCAAAAACGAGAATCCGATTTCGCGCATTTTCGCAATGTAACGTAAAGATTTAGAATATTGTAAGGTACCGAATTAAGGTGAAAAGGGTAATTGTTTAATTTTTTTTATAGTACTTTAAGGAGCGTTTATAAAAACGGTTATGTGGGAAGTAAGCGTGGTCATCAGCTAATAGCCTCCCTATACACCCTGTTGCAAGAGGTGCGAAAAAAAAAATTTCTTATACAATTAGGGTCATATGGTTTGAATGATTTGATTGGTATATATTGCAAATCTACTAGGGGGTAGGGCCATGCCCTCTTTTTTTAAATTCCATTGTAACAACAACAATTAGCAGTTTTTTCATCTCATTGTGGAACACAGTTATGACTCTTTAAAGGTTTTCAATTAATGACGTTTTGTGACATTGTAATTTTTACTCAAGTTATCGATTGCACAGACGGACGGGCAGACAGTCATCCACAATTCAACTCGTTAAGTCATCCTGCTCATATATAGATGTATATATGGAAACCTATATACAAGGTCTGTCGCAAGAGAAACAGGACTGTTAAAAAAACAACAAAAAATTAATATTTTTCAAAAGTTATATTTTTTTATTCAAAGTAGTTTCCTTGTGCTTCGATACAGCGTTTAGCCCGGTCAATTAGCATTTCAAATGAATGTTTAAGGTCATTTTTTGGAATGCTCTTGAGAATATCGGTCGTCGCCTTTTGGATAGCTGAAATGTCCTGAAACCAGTGTCCTTTCATGGGCAAATGAAGTTTTCCAAATAGGTAAAAATCACAGGGTGCCAGATCAGGTGAGTAGGATGAGTGATTAATGGTTAATATGGAGTTTTTTGTCAAAAATCAGTGACAAGCGTCGACCGATGACACGGCGCATTATCGTGCAACTGGCGCTAGGACCCTGCCTCACGGTATTGTGGTCGAGCACGACAAATGCGTGACAAAAGACGCTTTATAACATCAAGGTAAAACACAGCATTAATCGTTTGGCCAGGTGGGACGAACTCTCGGTGTACAATACCCTCGGAATCGTAAAAACAAATCAGCATTGTCTTTATTTTTGACTTCTGAAAACGGCCGACTTCCGATCGTCACAGAGGTCCTCACGACCTTCTTGGAATCGCTTAAACCACTCATGCACATTACTACGGGATAGGCACTGATCACCATAAACTTTTTTCATCATTTGAAATGTTTCAGTAAAAGTTTTCCCAAGTTTAAAACAAAATGTAATATTTGCTCTTTGTTCAAAATGTATTTCACGACCGATAACCAAAAGCTGCTGTCACTTTTTGATCGATAACATCGATTGTGATTATCCAATTGTCTTAAAATTTTTAAGAAATGTCAACAAGAGAACAAACTTTTTATTTCATATACACACCAATAGGTGGCGTCACCAAAAACAGTTATATTTAAAAAATCTGTTTCTTTTGCGATGACCTTGAAAACTCTTCAGAGATACTCGTACAAACAACAGTTCGTTGAACAAAACTACTGTACTCTGTAGCAACATATCTTCGAGTGTAAAAATAAAATATGGCCTTTGAGTGAGAATTAGTTACTTTAAGTATTTTTGTTATATTAATAATGGTATTTTATTAACCTCAATATTTTACATATGGCGACACACTGTGCTCCAATATTTTGAGCATACTTTTAGGCGCCATCGAAGCTGCATAACAACTTCAAGAGCCAATATGCGCCCGTTGCCATTGGGCTACCCCAAGCGAAACTCAGGCGCAACATATTTGAACATTTTAATTTTACATAAAACACACAAAGTCAGGCAAAAGTGCGACTGCGATTCAGATTGAGACAAAGTTTAGAAACCAAAATAATAAAAGCCGCAGAAAGCGTAGCTCGACTGCCATTGCCATTGCCGTTTGCCACACCGACACTCCGAGGCCATGAGTGCGAATGCGATTTCGGAGCATGTCGAAGCGGAAGTTGAAATCAAATTTATGGCAATTTATGGCTTGACATATGCCATCAAAGCGCGTGTGAGTGTGCGAGTGTGTGTGCGTGTGTGAAACAGAGTGCTTATGAATGCCTTCAAGTTGGGCCGACAAAACACTGGATTTGCGGCGCTTTTGCTCTTTCCACAACCGCCCTACAATCGCTCACACTATCAGACAGTATGCCGCAGTACTTATGTGCATGGTTCATGTGTGTGTGTGTGTGTGCGTAGATAGGGTTTGCTGCTGACGTTGCAAGTTGCCGACGCAAGCTCATATTTACATAAAATATATGCAACAGTAGCTGCAAAAGCGTTTAAACACACCAACAAATACTCACACAAGCGTCACACACTCGTATGTATGATTATGTGCGTTTTTGTTGTTGCACTACCATATTTGCACTTTAGTAAATTCACACATTTACGAGCGTCTATGCGCTGGCTTATTGTATTTTTGCGGTCTCTAACTGTAAATTGAAAATAAGACATTCAGTTTTCGCATAAATTTCATACATTTCGGCGTGTAATGCACGCACCTACATACACACTAGTTACATGTCAGCGATATTGAGGTATGAACGTCTTTAACAATTGTTTTCATGCGGCGTATTTGAAATCTCTTTGCCATCGCCCAGCCACTTAGATCTTATGAAAGCCAGTTTTAGCTACATATATTAGAGAGAAATACGCAAGGTCCCTGATTTAAAAATTTTGGTTAAAAATTGCATGAAATCATTTGAGCGAATTAAATATAAATCTGAAATAATATTTTAAATAAAAACCTGAAAAAACGTTAACATCGGCTGCACTTAAGCTTTAGTGCATTTACAGGTGCATTTTTTAGCATAAAAGGCTTAAAAAGACTTGAATTGGATATTGTAGCATTGCCTTTGATAATAATTCATGCCGGATTTCGTAAAGGTACCATTTCAAACAAAAAAGTTTTCTATACAAGGAATTCAGTTTCATCGGCCAGATTGTACTTGGTTTGTCCGGAAAGTAATAGGACTGAGTTGATTAAAAAAAAAATATTGAACTAATAGTTATAATTCTTTAAAACTTTCAAAATAGGCTCCTTCTGCATCGATGCAGCGCTGCCAGCGCGATTTCTAAGCATTGAAGGCGTCAGGGAAGGCATTCTCCAGAATATCCTTGAGAGCCGAGGTGCATGCTGCTTGGCGAGGAGAAGCCGGCGTGTGCCACTCGGAAGATTGCCCATTTGTCTCGAGATCATACTTAAAGATCCATGACTCGTCACCTGTGATTACGTTATTCAATAATTAGGGGTCACTTTCACGCATGTTCAAGTGCTCCGTCACAAAATCATGGACCACAGATTTTGATAAATTTAACAACTGAGCAATTTCACGAATACTTAGTTGACGGCCTGAGCTCAATACTTTGCGCACACAAGTCACATTGTCGGTATTTGTCGAAGTCGTAGGTCTCCCAGCACGGTCTTCATCAGCGGCCTCTTCACGGCCTTCCAGAAAGGCCTGTTACCACTGAAACACACCACATCTTTCTAAAGCCACATATGGGTAAGCCTGCTTGATCATATCAAACGTCTCTGTCGTAGATTTAAAGATCACAGAATTTAATCGCGTACCTCTGCTCTAACGAACGTTGCATTTTTGGCTTGTACCACTCGCAGAAACACGGTTGCTCGGAGACAACTGACCAGCCACTCGTGCGTTAGCTAAGAACGCCCTTTAACGAAGCCGGTCGGTGTGCGAAGTACAGTCGCGGCGGAAGAAAATCAGTCTTATTACTTTCCCGACTAACCCTTTATAGCTGCTATAAGCGATGAGTGTTCGATATTGACGGTTCCGAATATATCCAAATGGCCTTGGTGAGCAAAGGACGTGTGCAAAATATCAGATCAATACCTCAAAAACTACGGGACTAGTTAGTGTAAATAGAGACGGACAAGGTTAATCGGCTCACTTTGTCATGCTGTTCACTTATATATGCAATTTATGGGGTCTCGGAAGTTTCCTTTTGAATGTTAAAAACCTCGTGGCAAACTTAATATATCCTGTTCAGAGTATAAGAATTGAACCAAATTCCTTTCAATCAAAACTAAAACAACTTTTTTCTAAGCAAAAACTGTAAATTAAAGCCACTAAAGAGTACATAGGGAATCAGTTACGCTTGATAGCGGTAGCCTATCTTCGAGGCATTGTAAGGCGTTAAAATTAATCCTTAAGGCTCATGAATGCGTTTGAAAATGATGTTTGGCTCATTGTCGTAATGAAACCCCTGTCGAACATGACTGCAGATGATCTCTAAATTATTTTTGTGCACATATCCATAATATATTTTATTTCATAAAGAAATTTTTAATTCCGGATTATTTTTATGTGTGACCCTTTTGTAATTCAGACTCTTTAATAACGAATTCATTCCAGAGCAGAGTAACATATATTTGCATTATGAAGCAATCATTTTGCTGTGAGATCGCGTGCAATCTGGGTTGGCTTTACTATGGTTTCCGAGGTACTTGTGTTCCCAAATGCCCAATCCTTCTGCGAACAGTTTTGCTGTTGACTAATAACAAGCCCTCTAATACAGCCCTTTCATTAAGTCAGTTGAGTTACCAAATGTATAATTTTAATTTCCATAATATTTTGTACGATTGTAAGTGTTGGGGATGTTTTCGCGCTAATTTATTAAAAAACTGATTTTCTTATATTTCTTACTGTATTGTTGCATTAGTTGTCATTTTAAATTATATTATTATTGGGCAATATTTTCGTGGTACACTCGTCAACTTACGCTTTCAGCACAATCTGGAGACCATGTTCTTAGCCAACTTTTGTACATAATTTGTTTCATTCCCATTAAAGAAATGTTAAAGATCTTATAAATATCGTTTTGAGAGTTTACGAATTGCTCAATTGGAAAAATTTTTTCGTTAGAAAACACAATGTTCGGAATTTGACCGCTTTCGGCCAAGCGAAGCAACTGTTTCGCTCTCTCAAGTCTTACTTGTTGCTGCTTCGGTGTGAGATCATGGGCCTTTTGGAACTTGTAAGGCTTGACCTTGAGCTCATTTTTCAATATGCGTCGGATGCTGCGGTCGGATATTTTCAGTTCTTTAGCCATTTGATTGGCACTTCGTCGTGGATTTCGCTCAAGTCGCTTCTTCACTTTCTGAACCATCTCAGGTGACGTTACAGTCCTTTGATGACCACCTCCATGCCGTTTTGCGATGCTACCAGTGTCATTGTAACGTAAAACTTTATTCACATTAAGGTGTTTGAGCTCACGAACAATTGCTGGCTCTGATTTTCCAGCTAAATATGAAGCACTATTACATTTGAATTCCATCGCTGATTACTTTTTTTTTTGCGTTCAGTTTTGGCAAAACGGTTCTGTACAGTTGTGAACAATATTCTGAACTGTCATTCAGCAAATTTATAAACAGCTGATTCCAGTGCGACACCTGTGCGAACGGTCTGAAATTGGTTACACTTCGAGTGCCGGACCCTGTAATTGATTACAAAAATGTTTAAATCATGTTTTAAATTATCAAGTACAAAAGTTTTTCGTTTTTCAGTTAAGATACTTGCATGTCGGTAGTAACTTCGTTCGACATCTGCAAATGACACGGGTTAGTATGAAAATAGAGTCAGCTTCGTTGAAGAAAGGTTTTTATACTCTGAAGAGGGTATATTAAGTTTGCCACGAAGTTTGTAACACCCAGAATTAAGCGTCGGAGACCCTATACCCTATAAAGTATATATATAAGTGATCAGTATGTTGAGCTGAGTCGATTTAGCCATGTCCGTCTGTCCGTCTGTATATCTGCGAAATAGTATTTGACAAATGTCATTTTTACTTCAAAAAGCTGCTCATTTGTCGGAACTGCCGATATCGGATCACTATAACATGGGAAACTTCCTCATTTGACAATATATCTTCACGAAATTTCGGTATGAGAGTTATTGCTCATAGAAATATTGTAATTTCCGAAGAAATTGTTCAGATCGGTTAACTCTAGCATTTAGCTGCCATACAAACTGAATGATCGGAATCAAGTTCTTGTATGAAAAACTTTCGCATTTGCCGTAGTATCTTCACGAAATTTGACATGGACTCTGCTTTATATAGTACATAGGTCTTTAAATAAGCGGTGTGACTAAAACACTCCTGGGACAATCGAATGCCCTCAACATCGTCGCTATTAAATTAATCTACTATGATGAAAACGTATATTTTTGAAAGAACTCTCTTTAGCGCAGAAGCAATTACAAAACCGATGCAAAACAAAAATTAATTCTACAACTAAAATTGCATTGGACTTGATCAATTTCAAACGGTTTCCTGCAGTGGTGAGCTCGCGTCCATCAATAAAAGTAAGTTTATTTTATTTCAAAATTACTTCAGATTCAAATTTATTCACTATTTTCTTTCTTGACACAGGTCAACACTTTGAAACGGCGGTGTAAAACCTGCAAAACTAATAAGATCGATAATAAAACAACAGCATGACCATTGCCTTATTCCGACATGCACCAAACACTATATTGAAAAGTGTTATTTTGATGCCGAAGCTGACACGGACTCAGACAACGATGAATATGTATACTCCAAAATGTCTTCAAAATATATCAGAAAGAGAAGAATTTCACCCATTTGAGCAGTTCGAAATTAAAACTTTATTTGATTTTCATATTTTTCAAAAAAATACATTTGTTTCTTAAGTAGTTTCATTAAATTATTTAATAATATAAATATTGTATTTTTCTAAGGAAGGGCTAAGTTCGGGTGTCACCGAATATTTTTCTCTCGCAATAAAGTTAATTTTCATACATATTTTTTTATTTTGCTGTTAGATTAGATCAATTTGTGTACTTTGAGTTTCGACATATTTTCACTAATGTATATATGCACAGAGAATATTAAAACAATCGTTTATAATGTGAACCATAGAACGAAAAAATGTGCATTCAGTTATAAAAAAAAATTTTCAAATATGTATTTTATTCTTACAATGCATTGTCTTCTTGATTCTCAATTGATTACAATACATGATTAAATCGTGTTTTAAATTATCAAATACAAAGGATTTTCGATTTTCAGTTAAGATACTTGCATATCCGGAGTAACTTCGTTCGACATCTGCAGATGACACGGGTCAGTATGAAAATAGAGTCAGCTTCGTTGAAGAAAGGTTTTTAAGTATGAATTTGTGGCTTTTATACCTTATGTAAGAATGGCATTAAGCTTTTCAAAATATGCTTTATTTTCCTTTAGTACATATCGATGGTCGTACTTCTTCGACAAGGTGAATAGATTATTTGATTTCTAAACTACGGGTTTCGAATCTTACAATATCATTATAAGGCTGGAAAGTTCTGCTTTATATAGGTGTGTAAATAAGCGGTGTGACTAAAACACTCCTGGGACAATCGAATAGCCTCAACATCGTCGCTATTAAATGAATCTACTAGTGGTGAAAATCACTTTAAAGTAATCAGAATAATGCAATCTTGAATGAAACTGTTAAAATTAGAAAACTGTGTTCGCACAAACTCTGCTAGTCTATGTAATCCATGCGAAAGACAAGTGCGCATTACCAGCAGCCAGCATAAATGATGCTGTATCCGTAACAATTAGTAGGACTTTGTTATACTGAATACCAGCATTGAAATTGATCGAAATAGGAAGTATATGAATAGCAATCGAACGTCCTGAATTGAATATAAAGTTTAACTCACCGTTTGGCCAAATTAAGTGCAAACTGTCGTCAACAAAGACGGCTCCAGCGATAGCATTGGCGGCATCAACAGTTGCAACATTGAATAAATAACTTTATGTTCGTTCATGTAAATCACTTGCCAATACTTTGACCAGTCGCTGCTCTGAGTCTCTTGTCTCGTCTACAGATATCCAAATAAAATTATTGGCAGCTTTTGTATTTAGCTCAGTTAAGACTTTGTTGTACAGAAGAGGCACGTATCTCTGCCGTAACTTTGATACGCAGGAAATTTGATAGTTGGTATTTTCCAAAAAAAAAAAAGATTTAATACTTAGATTGCTAATCTTTTTTTATGGTATATTCGCTTCGAGAAACGTTTCACAAATATCCACAGTAAATGTGGTTAGGTTAGGTAAGGTTAGCTGGCTGAACGATGATCGTTCGTGGACTGGTATATGCAGTCCTTTCTGAAGCCAAAGAAAATAAGAACTCCTGTTTCGGACTTACAGATTGGCAAAACGCTTAGTAACCAATACAAATTTGCATAGGGGCTTAATTTCAACTCCCTCCTAAACGCGAGACGGCAAGAAGGAAGTTTTGAGTTATTTCCACCTCATCTTTTTCCAAACAGCTTCTGCAAACAGTGTCTGGTAGGATTCCCAACAGTCCATTAGGGCAATGACTTGTTAAAAGCCCCACAACTAGGGAGAGGCTAGCCTTATTGAGGAATAGAAGACCACTAGATCGCCTGCGATCAGTCTTAGGCCAAAAGAGAAGACACACGATGCTATTTACAGCGAGGTTAGACACTCCTACACCAACCAATTTCTTAGCAAATATCCGCTCTGATAATTTATATCTCCGAAAGAAAAACGTTTTATTAGATTCTCGATCTATATGAAACACAATTTCCTTTATAATAAGAGAGCATTCCTGTAAATATTTGTATTGATTTTAAGTTGTATTATTAATTTTAATTTATTTAATTGGAAAATTACCACTATACTTAAAACTAAATAAATTAATAGCAAGTCGATATCACAAATATGTTAAATATTTACATAATCCATTAGTTGTATCACTTATAATATATGTCTCTTTGATCTGTTATTGGAGTAATGCACTTTTAGGTCAGTATGGGACACTTGTACATGATATTAATTTTGTTTATATCCTTTTTACTCAAATGTTCTCGCTGACCGATAACCGCGGTCGCGTCCAACGGCACTATCGTATCTTTACCATTCTTCGAAAATGCGCCGGGTCTATAATGTAGGCAGCTATCATAGTCGTAACCCACATCGAAATCGGTCACAACTGACGCGTCGTATTTTTCAAAGTTTGGCTCTTTACCCGGCACAATATTGTCGTAGACAACGTCTATGTACTTATCACGATTGCTATCACTTTGCTGATGATAAAAGCCGAGCGCGTGCATGAACTCGTGCAATATGGTGCCCGCTCGGAAGCAGCCCTCACCAATTGGATAATTCTCCAAGTTCATTGTCTGCACTTTGGCCTGATAGCCAACAGCGGTGTAGCATCCACCCGCCATGGAAGAAATTGCCACGTATTGCTTGGAGGTTTCGCTGGCTTCATGGAATTTTAAGCAGGTACGCTCTTCCAAAACCTCTATGGCGTCTGAAATGGCTTGGCGATGAATTAAGTCTGAAATATAATTATAAAAATACATTACCATATTTGTAAAAATATGCCCTGTAAGTATAGAATTATAAGCTTTTTCTGAAAATATATAGTTTTTCTAAACGGAGCTTATATGGCTTTAGTAAAAACAAAGCTGTAAATAGTATAGATAATTTGTAGATAACTTCACTTAAACTTCTAATTTCTGTCTCTAAATTTAACCGTTTTGATGGTTTTGGTCACAAGAGAAACACGTCAGCATTGATAACTTCTGAGAGATGGATACACGTTGGATATTCCAACTGATCCTCAACATTAAGTCAGAGCTAAAAAGAGCACATGGGTAGATTTTACTTAACCCAAATTCTCACAGAACATGGTTGTTTCAAAGCTTATTTAAAACGCTGCAAAAGTCCCAAAGAGCCTAAGAATAGCAGCGAAGGAGAGAACTCCAAAATGAAACAGATCACTATAAACATTGGACACGGTGAATTCAGAGGCCAACAGAGGTGGGATCAAGTAAATGCAGCATGTCATTGAACGCATTGAGACCATTACAAACGTATGAGCATTGCTCAAACATCCTTCCGATGTAATACTTGATGGTAGTATGGAGGGGATTGGTACATGACGGTAGGTGGTTTAGTTTGGGTTAAAGTTACGCACTGACTTGAGGTTCAGCATTTCGATACTTCCTCCTCGTTAAAAAAAATACGGGAGACAATTCAACAGATCATCATCATAGAGCGTAATATTGTCAGCCTTTGGCGTCTCTTTCTCTTTAAAACTTTTTGAAGATAACGTAGATTACACAGCTCCCTATCCCACCTTTATCGCAGACACATCACGGGATTCCCAGACTCATGCTCCTTACCGAAAATTTGCGTAAAATTATCCTGAAGGTTTTAGGATTTAATAGAAATCAAGCGTGGATATATCCAAACCTACAGTAAAATCTCGTTTTGAGTTTAAAAGGTTATTCTCATGCTCTCAGAAACAATCATGTCGCCAAATACCCGGTTATCGGTACAATTTTTAGAAGTGGAAGGGAGGGTGAAACATCTCCGCTGAGAATAAAGTTTGGCTATATCCGCAATCATCGGGATACATTTATCAACAATTTAGACAATTATTGTGAGAAACCGAGAGAGAGAGGTTCCAATGTGCCTAAAAGTGACGGAAGATAGTTCTCAAGGTCGTTGGGAGTATTCCATTTTGGCGGACTAATGCTGATACTTAAAAACAGATTTTCAACTTGAAAATTATAAATGAAAAACTTTAAGTGAGATATAACGTATGTTTTCAACATTGGTCTCTCTGTTTACTTCAATGAATCCACATTTTTCAAAACTGATATTAAAAATTATATCTGTTATTTTCTCTAAAGTTTCTAAATTGTGTAACACAAAATGATATAAAGATTTAAAAATAAAAAAGAGAGTAAATCTCTTGGACATGAATTGTGGATACAAATATGTCCAAAAACAATTCACAGTAGACCAGCTGTTGTTAAAGTTATTGTTTTCTCAAATAATTTTAAGTAAAAACAAGAAAAAACGTTAGTTCGGTTGCACCGAAGCTAATATACCCTTCACAGGTGTATTTCTTTTTGTAACTATGTGTCCAGTTTGTATGGAAGCTATATGCTATGGTAATCCGATCTGAACAATTTTTCCGAAGATTATATTATTACCTTAATCAATAATCCATGTCAAATTTTGTGAAGATACCACGTCAAATGCGAAAGTCCTTGACTCCGATCATTCAATTTGTATGGCAGCTATATGCTATAGTTAACCGATCTGAATAATCTCTTTGGAGACTACATTTTTGTCTTAGAAAATAACCTGTGCCAACTTTTGCGAAGATACATTGTCAAATGAGAAATTTTTCCATACAAGAACTTGATTCCGATCGTTCAGTTCGTATGGCAGCTATATGTTATAGTGGTAGGATATCGGCTGTTCCGACAAATGAGCAGCATCTTCAGGAGAAAATGACGCTTGCAAAATTTCAAAACGATATCTTAAAAATTGAGGGATTAGTTCGTATATATACAGAGAGACGGACAAACGGACGACGGACGGACAGACAAAAAGACGGGCATGGCTACATGGACTCAGCTCAACATACTGATCATTTATATATATACTTTATACGGTCTCCTACGCTTCCTTCTGGGTGTTACAAACTTCGCGACAAACTTAATATACCCTGTTCAGGGTATAATTAATGAATGTATTAATGTACGATATGCGCTTTTCTGAGCTCAATTTATAGTGGATGGGCCAACTGTAATTCATTAAGAAATAGCAATTTGCGAGTAAAAATATTTTCCTTTGAGTTTCTCTTAGCCTCAAAAACCGGCGTTCCATTGATTATAATGAAATCATTGCTGAATTGCCTCCATTTTCATATGAAATAATCGCCAATCTTTACTTTACTCTAACCCCTCCACTAGGCAATATCAAAGTCTAAATATTTGTCAAAACCCATGCGATATAAATTGTTGGGATCATAAATGAATGCGTTATATGGCGCCATAAATATTCACTACTAAGAAATTGAGAGAGTTATTTTAATTTACGATTTTCATATGTGAACATCATTGGCGTCAAAATAAAATTTGAATTTGACATGAGTTTCAATTGAATCTACAAAGATGGTGCAAATGCGCATTTCAATGAAAATCAAAAATTCTGAAAAATTTCACTGGGTTACCCGCATATTTGGTTCGAAATTGTAAATTCTAAGAAACATAATGATATAATTTTTCGTTGATTTGTGTAGAAATGAAATTACGCATAATTACTGTAAGTATGGGACTTCAAAGATCGATAGTTCCCTGTTTTGTTATGCCAAAAGCACCAGTCTCTATCCTTGTGGTAGTCACTGAACTTTGTTCACTTTGTTATCGAGCGAGGGACCACTTAAAATTACGAGATTTACTGAACGGCCCTGTCTTGCACTTCTCTTTCTTAATCCTTTCTAAATACATTTAACACATTATAGTTCTTTGCACATACCAAAATCGCCGACAATTTTGTAGTAGACAATACGATTCGGCCACCGCTTGGTCTCGTCAACCAAACCATTTCGGCCTTGCAGCGGACTTCTTAGCAGACGTTCTTGTTCCGCAGTTAAGATCATATCGCCTTCAAACATGCCCGCTATCTCTTCAGCGTCCAGCAATGTTGATACGGGCTTGCCACAAGCGAGGTTTGCGCTGAGCAGAACACCAAATATTGACCAAATAAGAAGTCTTACAAGTCCCACCGTCATGATTTCAAATTATTTGCTAAATTTTAACACTTGCAATGCGTTTGTTTGCAGCTCGCGAAAGTAACTGTCTTTACTATTCGTTAGCTGGCCTATTCATATTTGCGGATTGGTAAAATTTCCTAGGCAAATCGGGGAGATAAGATAGCCACAATTCCGCGGTCACTTTGCATTGTGCGGTTACGCTTATTTGTTGGTATTTATGTCTGCCGACACTTTTATTAGATATCAGATAATGATTTTCAAATTTACGAGTATAATCATATTTTAATTTCATGTGAGCCAATATGAGCAATACATGCCTCACGCAATTATTTACAGCGCCTGATATGACGGCACCTCGGCGTTCTATTCATTGATTATCTGGCGCTTGGTTAAAAGTTTAAAGTTTGATAAGCGTTCGATTTTTCGGGAAGCACTATTCCCCAACTTATTAATGGTGTACGTTTCGTGTCTTCGTATCTGCTATCGAAAGACGTCACTTCTGTACGGCGGCAGTAAAAATCAGGTGGTTAAATGGGGACCATAAGGAAATCAATAAAACTAACATTTGATATAGTAAAATGTTATATCTGAAAGGTGGTACTTAAGTTAACATCAAGTACATTTTGTTTACTTAAGCACTACCTTGTTCTATTAAAAAATGTAGTAGTATAATCGTAATGTACAATGTAGTTTACAGAAATAATTACAAGTTTAGTTAAGCGACTAATTAGCTGATTAGCGAGCTTGTTTTAGTACTTGTAAGTGTAGACATATCTCAATAAAGTCTCTTTAATTAAAGACTCTTTTAATGCTTTGAAATATTTCTGAGACTACGTTTGGAATGCAAGATTACCTTTGGGTTTATGCCACTTGATTGTTCGTTTCGCGACTTTTAGAGTGTTCGCAAGAAGAAAATGTTTTAAACAGGAAGCTTATGAACTTACATCTTATCAAATATTGGCACTTAATAAGCTTTCAATACACTTAGTAAGTACGAATAACTTTCTGCGCAAATTTAGTAAGTAGTTCTAATGGAATAATATTCCTCTTGGTATTGGTCAGCACAGACCGTTTCTGGGCGATTGCTAACTTCAAACAGTTTACTTCTATACAGTACACGTCCAAATTGAGAGCTTGGCCGTAAAGCAGCAGCATAGTTTATGTTGAATAGCTTCAGCTCATAAATCATTGATAAGTAAGATTATCGGAACTTTTGCAAAAGTGATTTCATTCATTAAAAATTTTATAGGTTTCGAGTTTGATGTTTCGACAGTTTAAAGTTTAATTTCTGAGATATACAACTGTTGGGAAATTGCATGCACTAAAATTGCAAAAATTGGATTTATCCCAAATTGCGAGGAAAACTCAGCACAAGCTCTGAGAACATGAAGTTGAAAGCTGCTCGTGTTTGATGAGTAGAGACGGAGTTGTGATTAAAAATGTGACCGGGTCTATATGTCCATATAATTTTATACATATTTCACATTGGGTTAACTTAGTATAGAGTGCGGCGCCAAGGTCACTACCATATTTCTACCAACCGATTGAATTAATATTTAGCATATGAAATAGTACAATAGGGTAGTAACGTTTTAGTTTTCCAACGTAGCGTTTATTGAGAAAGCTGTTGTATTTATAGCAAATAGATTGTTTTTCAAAGCTGAATTTTATCCAATACTTGCTCAAGCCGCCGACGTTGCCTACTATAGACTAACAGCTTTGATGGCAACTTGCAATTAAATTTACCGCATATTCCACAGGAAGCAACCGTCAAGTATACTGAAGTAGCCGAATTAAACTTGTTGTTGCCGTTGAGTGTTTTCTTGATATTTTGGACTTCACTAAAGCCCAAAGACTCTCTATTGGATTGGTGTCTGGTGACTGGCCAATCTCAAGTAACTATATGGTTTTCTTGTTTTCATTGAGTCCAGAGTCTGCTCGTTTTGAATTATTGTTTTCTTGCAGTAACCAAATACGGTTATTTTTACCGTAAGGCATTTTATAAAATTTTATCATTATAACAGCATTCAGGTTTTCTGTGAATCACCCCAAAATCCCAAAAACAAGATCAGAGAAGCATCCATTAACATTCACATTTTGAATATGCTTAACACACCTTTGAATAAATGTTTGGATTTTCTTAGTCCAGCACGTCGCAAGGTGTTGAACAACACCAAAGTGGACTCATCTAGAAATGTTACATTGCTCCAATCTACGTGTGTTTTTGAAAGTAGGGGCTTGATTACAGCACTGCTACGCTTGGTGTCAGACCTCTAAAGTTTTTCCCTTTGTCACCTCCAAAACGTTTCTTTTACTGATCACTCAATATACCCTAAACAGGGTGTATATAGCTTGTGAAGAAGTTTGTAACACATACAAGGAAACGTCGGAGGCCCTATAAAATTTATATATAAATGATCACCATGACAAGCTGAGTCCTTTAGCTAAGTCTATCTGTTTTTCCGGCTGTCTGTATTTATGCGAATTAGTCCCACAATTTTTGAGGTATCTCTTTGAGCATACGTCCTTTTCTCCCAAAGAAGCCGCTCATGTGTCTGGACCGCCGATATCGGACCACTATAGCATATGCTGAACGATCGGAACAAAGTGTTAATAGGGACAACTCTTTCGTGTCAGAAGATATCTTCACGCCATTTTCCATGGGTTATTGTCAAAGGCAGTAGTGTAATCTCTGAAGAAATTGTTCAGTTCTGATCTTAATAGTATATAGCTGCCATCCAAACTGAACGATCGATCAAGTTCTTGTAGCGAAACTTTTGTAATTGTGAAGGGTATTATGGCTTCGTTGCAACCTAAGTTAAAATTTTTTTCTGTTTCACTTACTTTATTACAGGACGCGAGACTTTAAAAAGATCGAAAAACTGACCGAATTGTACGCGTCAGCGATGGCATTTGATCACTGTCCATTTGCAAAGCAATAAAAAACAAGTAAGGGAGGGCTAAGTTCGGGTGTCACCGAACATTTTATACTCTCGCATGATAAAGTGATAATAATTTACATATTTTTTTATTTTGCTGTAAAATTAATTAGATTAGATCAATTTGTGTACTTTGAGTATTGAATTGTATTTTCATTTCCTAATGTATGTATGTATGTATTATACAGAGAAGGCATCAGATGGAATTCAAAATAGCGTTATATTGGAAGAAGGCGTGGTTGTGAACAGATTTCACCCATATTTTGTACATGTCATCAGGGTGTTAAGAAAATATTATATACCGAATTTCATTGAAATCGGTTGAGTAGTTCCTGAGATATGGTTTTTGGTCCATAAGTGGGCGACGCCACGCCTATTTTCAATTTTTAAAAAAAAGCCTGGGTGCAGCTTCCTTCTGCCACTTCTTCCGTAAAATTTAGTGTTTCTGTCGTTTTTTGTTAGTTCGTTAACGCACTTTTAGTGATTTTCAACATAACCTTTGTATGGGAGGTGGGCGTGGTTATTATCCGATTTCTTCCATGTTTGAACTGTATATGGAAATGCCTGAAGGACATAGAGTTTGGTTGACATAACTATGGTAGTTTCCGAGATTTGTACAAAAAACTTAGTAGGGGGCGGGGCCATAACCACTTTTCCCAAGAAATTACGTCCAAATGTGACCCTCCCTAAAGCGATCCTTTGTGCCAAAATTCACTTTAATATCTTTATTTATGGCTTAGTTATATTAGGTTTTCGGTTTTCGCCATTTTGTGGGTGTGGCAGTGAGCCGATTTTGCCCATCTTCGAACTTTACCTTCTTATGGAGCCAAGAAATACGTGTACCAAGTTTCATCATGATATCTCAATTTTTACTCAAGTTACAGCTTGCACGGACGGACGTACAGACGGACGGGCGGACAGACAGACATCCGGATTTCAACTCTACTCGTCACTATGATCACTTTGTTATATATAACCCTATATCTGACTCTTTTAGTTTTAGGACTTACAAACAACCGTTATGTGAACAAAACTATAATACTCTCCTTAGCAACTTTGTTGCGGGAGTATAATAAATTTAATATTTATTACGTAGGCTAATTTAACAAATTTAACATATGACGCCAAATGAGCCGGCAAATATGGAAGTATGAATCGGCGACAAATTTTCAATTTCAATAGTGCTGATTCACAAGAACTTGAAACATTTCCACTAATTCATTGATTTGATCTTGCAAACTGTTGTTGCAAATGGTTTCGTTAACGAAACATCACCGGTTTATGTGTGTGGATATGTTCCCGTTTAACTGCCGTCATTCCTTTGCCATATAACGTTTAACTTAATATGGAATTTTAAGAGACGTTCATGAACCTTCGAAAGTTCAACGTAAAAGAGTTTTTGACAAAGTTCGTAGATTCAAATAAAACCAGACAGGTCAAATTAGCCAATTTTGTGTTATTATTTATTTACGATGCGTAGAATAGGGAGCAATTTTCAATATTGTTGTTAATTGATGGCTGTAAAACCCATCGAATAACTGTACTATAAACTGGCGTAACATTCAGAGCTTATCGTGTAATCGGACAATATGGTAATATCGAAGAATACGTTCGTTTATGATATCATATAATCATTTGTAGATTTGAATGGGCATTTATGAGACTACTTACATTACGGGTTCTTTTTCTTAATAAAAAAACATAATTATAATTGTTGGCGAGTTAATAATGTTGCATAATTTTAGGGTTAGAGAAAAGTGGAGTTTGACGAGGCGTAATTCAATACAAGAGAATAGTGAAAAGGCCTGTATGTTCAGGTAGCTTAGCAGAGTGACGATAACATTGGAATTATAATTGTAATTACAACATTTTTCAGCGCCCTCTCAAGCTGTTTTAGAAGTGTATAATAGTTTTGTTTATTTAACGGTGTAACTAAAACTACACGTGCGGGATGGGATAGATACCGAGAGTTGAAGAGGGAAGCGAGACGCATTTGCAGACAGAAGAAGAAAGAGGCCGAAATGCGTGAGTACGAAGAGTTTGATAAGCTGGCCGACAGGGGTAATGCTCGAAAATTCTACGAAAAATGCGGCGGCTTACAGAAGGTTTCAAGACCGGAGCATACTCTTGTAGAGCCCCCAAAGGTGATCTAGTCACCGATGCCCAGAGCACACTTAAACTGTGGAGGGAACACTTCTCCAGGCTGCTGAATGGCAGTGAACGCACAACACCAGGAGAAGGAGAACCCGATTTCCCAATCGATGACGATGGAGCAGACGTTCCATTACCCGACCATGAAGAAGTTCGAATAGCAATTGCCCGCCTCAAGAACAACAAAGCGGGAGGGGCCGACGGACTACCGGCCGAGCTATTTAAACACGGCGGCGAAGAACTAATAGGGAGCATGCATCAGCTTCTTTCTAAAATATGGTCGGACGAGAGCATGCCCAACGATTGGAATTTAAGTGTGCTATGCCCAATCCATAAAAAAGGAGACCCCACAATCTGCGCCAACTACCGTGGGATTAGCCTCCTCAACATCGCATATAAGGTTCTATTGAGCGTATTGTGTGAAAGATTAAAGCCCACCGTCAACAAACTGATTGGACCTTATCAGTGTGGCTTCAGACCTGGAAAATCAACAACCGACCAGATATTCACCATGCGCCAAATCTTGGAAAAGACCCGTGAAAGGAGAATCGACACACACCACCTCTTCGTCGATTTCAAATCTGCTTTCGACAGCACGAAAAGGAGCTGCCTTTATGCCGCGATGTCTGAATTTGGTATCCCCGCAAAACTAATACGGCTGTGTAAACTGACGTTGAGCAACACGAAAAGCTCCGTCAGGATCGGGAAGGACCTCTCCGAGCCGTTCGATACCAAACGAGGTTTCAGACAAGGCGACTCCCTATCGTGCGACTTCTTCAACCTGCTCCTGGAGAAAATAGTTCGAGCTGCAGAACTTAGTAGAGAAGGTACCATCTTTTATAAGAGTGTACAGCTGCTGGCGTATGCCGACGATATTGATATCATCGGCCTCAACACCCGCGCCGTTAGTTCTGCTTTCTCTAGGCTGGACAAGGAAGCACAGAAAATGGGTCTGGTAGTGAACGAGGGCAAAACGAAATATCTCCTGTCATCAAACAAACAGTCGTCGCACTCGCGACTTGGCTCTCACGTCACTGTTGACAGTCATAACTTTGAAGTTGTAGATAATTTCGTCTATTTAGGAACCAGCATTAACACCACTAATAATGTCAGCCTGGAAATCCAACGGAGGATTGCTCTTGCCAACAGGTGCTACTTCGGACTGAGTAGGCAATTGAGAAGTAAAGTCCTCTCTCGACGGACAAAAGCCAAACTCTATAAGTCGCTCATAATTCCCGTCCTGCTATATGGTGCAGAGGCTTGGACGATGTCAACAACTGATGAGTCGACGTTGCGAGTTTTCGAGAGAAAAATTCTGCGAAAGATTTATGGTCCTTTGCGCATTGGCCACGGCGAATATCGCATTCGATGGAACGATGAGCTGTACGAGATATACGACGACATTGACATAATTCAGCGAATTAAAAGACAGCGGCTACGCTGGCTAGGTCATGTTGTCCGGATGGATGAAAATACTCCAGCTCTGAAAGTATTCGACGCAGTACCCGCCGGGGGAAGCAGAGGAAGAGGAAGACTTCCACTCCGTTGGAAGGACCAAGTGGAGAAGGACCTGGCTTCGCTTGGAATATCCAATTGGCGCCACGCAGCGAAAAGAAGAAACGACTGGCGCGCTGTTGTTAACTCGGCTATAATCGCGTAAGCGGTGTCTACGCCAATTAAGAAGAAGAAGAACTAAAACTACATTGATATTTAGTTCAGATGTTGCAAGAAGAAACTAGGGACGCTTGCTATTAATTTCATTATCTTTAAGAGCAGCAAAAATATTTATGTTGTGAAAATAGAGCAAATCGGTAATAATCTCGCCAACTCATGTATAATGTTCTGTTTTTAGATTACTCACACCTTGATTTAGTGCTTGGCTAATGCGGCACAAGAGCCAATAGATTTTCCATTTTTTTCTAGTACCTTGATCTTGACATTTTCTATAGTCATCTCGATCCGCCTCATTTTGAGGGCGGGAGCCGCCATCAGACCGTGACTGAGTAGGAACTTTAACTAACCTTATATCTGATCTGTGGCTTTCTATGTGTCTTTTGATGTTTCACATTCTGTTAGATCTTGCCATTCGGGTTTTGATTTTCCCTGCCATGCTCCTGTCCAGATCGTCGTAAAAACAATGTATGTTGGTCACGTAACCTGATGACTGACGAATACCACTCTTGGCCATCTTGTCCACTATCTCATTGCCATTGATGCCTTTGTGACCTGGCATCCTGCGAAACAAGATCATTGCATTGTTTGGTACCTGGCTGTGTATGTAAATGTTAACTCTGGAGTTGCCGGCTGATGCATTAGAGGACACCTCCGTGGTTTTCCAAAGTTAAAAACTCGGCTATAAATATATTACAGAGATCCGACCGCTTAAAAGGCTGCCTTATGTCTAATTTCGGATAGTAATTGACACAACAACTCCGTCCTCCTTTTTCCAGCCATCTGTATCTGCCTCCTTTCCACCCGAAGCTTTCAATAAAACAGTACCGTTTTCAGTCCCGCAGCCACTTGATTGGGGTGGAATTGAACCTCAGGAGAAAACAAAATTTGTCAACAACAGCTAACACATAGCAGGTCACGAAATGGAAAGACTTAAGTATTGATTGATTCATTGAGATTATGTTCTATGTTCTCCATGTGGATTCCGAACTTAGATACGATGTATAGAACATATGTATATCTCGCATGCAGTGAGTACCCGACCCCCTCTTTATATTCCCAATAAATTTAACAAATCTCATATTTCTTCTCCTATTGTTTGACCTTACTGAAACCACAATATTGAAAATATTCAACCGGAAGCTGCATTCTAGTAACCGCTACAGCAAATACAATAACGACGATAATAAATTGATATTAAAAGTTATTGGAATCAATAATCTTGTAACTAAGTAAGGGTACTTTTTCAGTAGCCTTTTTTGACAGATTACGCGTGAGTCTTGTCAAGTCGTCATCTCATTTTTGTTCAGTGTAGTATGGCATTTCAGCATGGAAAGACTTACGCCTTATCGTTCAACTTTATTACTCTCGTTCTATAAAGAATATGTTTCGCGCGACTCGGTCGACTGAGCTTACTATTTGCAAAACCATCACGCACCTTAAGACCTAGCATTCATTATTGGATAATATTTCACCGAATAGACCACGTACAGTACGAATTGAAATAAATATGGCAACCGTAGCTGAGAATTTACACGAATACCGTGAAGAGTTGATCCGGCGCCGTTCGCAGCAACTCGGACTGCTGTATGGAACGACTTGGCGCATTTTATGTTGAGATCTTAAATTGAAAGCATACAAAATACAGCTTGTGCAAGCACTGAAGCCGCTTCCCAAGCAACATTGCATCGCTCATGGGCTCTTGAAAAGTTCTAAGAAGATCCGCCGTTTCCAAGCCAAATTTTGTTCAGCGATGAGGGACATTTCTGGCTTTATGGGTATGTAAAGAAGTAAAATTGCCGCATTTGGAACGAAAATCAACTTGAAGAGATTCAAGAGCTGGAACCTCATCCAGAAAAAACAACGGTTTGGTGTGGTTTGTGGGCCAGTGGAATCATCGGCCCATATTTCTTCCAAAATGATCGCCGCTGAGCATAAATGGCGACCACTATCGTGCGGCATTTGGTTTCAAAAAAGAAGGCGCCATTTCCCACACATCACATCAATCGAAATGGACCATCTTAGATGTAGCCGCGACCAATATTTCAAAGAGATAATCTCAAAAAAATAAATGGTAAGGAATGCTCCTTCGAATGATAAGATCCTTCCCCATTAAATTTGAAGTTTCCATGTTTTTTTTTTTATTTTGTTTTAAGTAGTAAACCCGTTGATTGAATGGTTCTCAACATTCACGTAAGCTAGTTTCATCATGGTGCTACTATGGTAAGAAATACATATTTGAAATATTTACAAGAAAAGAGCATTAAACTTGCAACCCTATGCCTAAACGGAAACATTTCTGCCACACATAATAAAAACTAGCTTTCGTTGTTGTTCTGCACATAAACACTAGTTAGCTATTTAAATTACAACCCGAAATTCTACTGCATAAATTAATTTTGTTGCAAGTTGTTTACATGCACTCCAAATTAATTATATACTCTATAAATGTTGTTTTTGTTGCTATACGGAAGGCAAAATATAAAAAAAAGGATACTTGTTAACATGCTCTTCCCGCAAAGAGCATTTCCTCGTTAAAACGACGACTGGAGTTGGCCTAATTGCAGCCACTTACCCATACATATACCGTATGTATATGCGTAATTGTATATTCACCTGTTAACGGTAAGCGAAAAGTGAAAAGAGTCAAAAGCCAACAAGACACCGCAGTCACCACAGGTAGACAGCCATTATGTGGATTATGAAAGGCACAAACAAAGCGAAGCGACGACAAAAAACTACATGACACACCAGCTCACACAGGAATGTACACAGGTATTTATATATATATATATATACATATATACTATATATATAAATATGTTATGGCAAAAAATATTTAATATGACTATGTGGGGATTAAGCAACCGAAAGACCGACCAACCGAAATATACTCATAAGACCACCAAACAAACAAGCAAGAGTGCGGAAGCAAAGGATAATACGAGTACAACAATGCGCCGTTACAGGTATAAAAATAGCATTAATGTTGAGGGGTGAGAGCAGAGCGCTACTGTGGCAAGTATTCATAATAAAGTAATAAAAGGCACGCAAAAAATCCATACAAATACCACGCCTTCATTGCAGTAATTGCATTCAAATGGGCTATTATAAAGGGAAGGGGATGAGGAATGGGAGTTCATATGACCGCTCCAACATTGTCATCTCGTGAGAATGTTCCCTGCGCCGCCCTTGGATTACTGCAAACATTTTTATTGCGATAATTAGGAGCAGCAAGCAAAGGAGATGACTTTGATTGTCGAGAAATGGTTCCATGTGGATTACTGTGAACTGGTTACGATTCTCAGCAATTACGTAAAAACTAACATCTCATCGGTGTTAAAAAGCATCAAATTTGTGATACAAGACACTTGTTCTGACTGAACCCTTTTATGAACCGGTTTCGTGGAGTTATGGACCATGATTCCTTTTTTTGTTAAGATATCTTTATTTATTGAATCTTCTTGTTCAAAGCCTAACCATAAATAATAAAATCTTAAATCTCATTAAAACTAGACAAGATCAAGGTTCTGGTTGAGCCTGTTTGGTTATACGTTGCTCTTTAGAGGGTTGGTAGATCATTCTTTTTTCAGCGTTCATTAAAGGACTGTAGCAAGCCTTAGCCAATTGATTTGGATGGTTACATAGTTTAAGTTCATAGTTCTTTCTGCTGACTTATACTTTTTTCTCTACCTTATGAATACAATATGACGAAGAAGTACCCGCAAACGCAAAATATTTAATTACTCATAAATATTTATTTTGTCGCCTTCAAAGTAATCCAACGATATTTTCAGCTTTTAATAAGCACTTTTTAGGATGGCCTTCAGCTCCTTCAGCGAATTTTGTTTTATCTCTTCGATCGACTGATCCGGGAGCGGTAATTTTAGTTTGGGGAACAAGAAAAAATCACACGAAACCCAATCTGGTGAATACGGGGTTGATCGATGGTATTAATTGCGTTTTTGGCTTTGAATTCGGTCACAATGGTGGCTCTGTGCAATGGTGCATTATTAATATGTAAAATCCATGAATTCTTCTTCTCTTGCCATCTCTCTCTGCCCCTAATGAATGTGGGATTTGAATTAGCACGATCAAGCATGTCTAAAAAGACCTGTGTAGGGTTCCTTCTTGAAACAAAAATTTGCTTTATCGGGACGAGTCGAGCAAGAACTCCTTTTATAACCAAAATATCCACGAAAATCATTCGAACGGACTCGCGAGAGATGTCGAGCTCTATTTCCATCTATTTAACATTTTTCTGACGATTTTCTAGCACCATATCCTTCACTTTTTTGTTTTCATCAGTTGAAGAGGTTGAAGGTCGTCCAGAACGAGGTAAGTCTTCAACGGTCTCGCGACCGTTTTTAAAGGGTTTGCAGCACTCGTAGGCGTGTATTTTTGATAAAACTGAATCGGCGTAAGCCTTTTCTAATATTCGCAGGGATTCCGCACATAAAATTTAGTTAGATATATAAAATTGGAGACAAATTCTTTCAAATATTTTGTAATTTTGACATTTTGTCAAAATGTTCAATCCTCTCGGTATCAAATGTGTGGACCCCAGATCACATAGTTGACTTTTGACCGAAAAAATCGGTGATTGTATGAGGCATATAATTGAAGTTCATAGAAAATGCTTTCCTGATAATAGTATGGCTGCTCGTCAAAAATGAGTTGAAATTGACTAATACTTCGTTTGGCCTCCATATACCCAATATAAGGATCTTCGATCTTCCGAGTGACTTTGTATATCGGCTAATATGTGAGTTATCTCTATAAAATTGAGAGAGCGTGTTTTGTTCCTAAAAGTGTATATTTGTGTCTAAAGTGAATAAAATTAGGCGAAAACTTGACCTAGGCATATTAAAAGTATGAGATATTGGCAAAAATACATTCCGACAATCTTTCTCTTTCATCAACCGTTATCATTAGTTTTAAATTTAAGCGTAATTAGTTCTTAAGAAAGATATGTGGCTGAGTTCAAAAATAATGGTAAAATTGGTCAGAAGCAGAGCCAACTTTCATTAGAAATCCTTTATAATATATATATGGTACACAAGTTCAGCGGCGTTGACCTATTTTTGACAAATTTTAGGGACTTTCTATAATATTTGACGTATACTCGTGCAGCCGTCCTACCATCAAGTAAGCAACGCTTGGATTACCCATGAACAACAGATGGCATAAAATATTCTTTGGTACCATTTAAGTAAGGCCAGATATAAAAAGAAGCTCGATTTATAGTTTGCAAAGAAGTTACCGCAAAAATCTTCAAGGACAGAATTTCCATCAGCGGTTCCCTACTGAGACGTCACAAATTCGATCTATTCCTGAAATGAATGGTTATTGGTCATCAGTAGTTAAGTGAGTATCCTATAACAACGTCAATTGAAAACGGAAGTGATCCATCAGAAGTAATCAATCGTTTAAAAGGGCTAGCCAATAGGAGAGGAATTGAGTTCCATCGGGACATCGCCAGAGCACACATATTGGTAGCATCTTGCTAGAAGCTTTGAGAGCTTGGTTAGCATATTCTTATGCTCTCCTATAGTTTCAGCATGATATCAAGTGCTTACTTCCTGTTTCTGTCTGCTCCGTATGACTTTTCTGGTAAAAATTTCGTCTCAAAAAAGCTTATGAAAATCGACTGACCCAGTTGTTTGCCAATAAGGGACCCACTTAGAAACGGTCGCATTATTGACCTACGGTGCATATCTCACCATAGGTATAGGTATTTCATGCAAAAATAAAGGAGTTCTTATTACCAGACCCAATACGCGTATATAGATGAAGCTCTAATGGCTCTCTCTCCTAGAAACGTTATGACCTTCTATGTCGACTTTCTTCATAACTTTTAAAATAAGTTAATGGAATCAGATAATATCTTTGTATAGATGTGTGATTGTAAATCAGATAAATTAAACTAAGTATGATATTGCCTTTTTCACAAGATGAGTTAGTCTCAAAATTGAGTAGTTTTCGAATAACGAATGTTTACGGTGCAGTGTTTTGAAAGCAAAGCCCATATATGATTATTATTTTGGCTTTTTAAAGTATGTAAGTATAATAAATAATAAGTATACTAATTTAAAGGGTGCTCCATTTCGAGGTTCTCTATTTTTTTAAAGAAAAAACACAAAAACTTCAAATATAATGATGATCCAATCGGTGAGTCCAATTTTCGACGACTCGTTCGAGCATTTCGACTCATAACTGGCGAATTATACGTGTGATGGCATGATCCAAGGCCTGAAACAAAACGAGAGTATCCGCATAGACTTCAGGCTTTACATATCCCCACAGGAAAAAGACTAACGATCTCATTGGCCAATCGACAGGCCCAAAACGTGAAATTATCTGCTCACCGAAGTGTCCTCTTAATAAATCCATTGATTGATGCCATGTGTGGGAAGTGGCGTCGTCTTGTTGAAACCAAATGTCGCCGAGATCACGAGCTTCAATTTCAGGTATTAAATAGCCGCTTCGGCCCACAAATCACACCAAACCGTGTTTTTTCTGGATGAAAGGGCAGCTATAATTTTTATGTTAAGAGAATCATTTTTGACAACGAAGGTACTCTGAAACTTTTGATGTGCTCATGGGGTTCATAGAGCTGAGTAGTACAGACCAGACGCTTTGCAGCTACACTTTGAAACATGGGTTGTCTAATGCTTACATATTCGCGACTACATACGAGTCATCAGCATGTCAGTCAATGCCATAGCACAAAGGCAATTTAAGGCTGCCAAACGCTAAGCCGAGTAAGTCGTTTGGCGGTGACCTATATGTGAGCTTGCATAAATGGGTCTATTAAATACGCAACTAGTGCCATCTGCATCAACAATGCAAATATTCGTTCGTAAACAAAGGCGATAGCACACACTTACATAAGCATGCCTGTAGACCGTACCAGATACGCAGGTGTGTGCAGGACAACGCTCGGCAACATCATTAAAAATGAATTCATCGCCTGTCGCTCTTTGTGGCTCAAACGAACTTCGCGTAAAAATTGACTGAAACAGCGCAACTGAGTCGGTACCGATCCATCCGAACACATATGCTACCGTGAAGCACTTCTATACTAACACTAGCACTCACATATGTAGCTACTTATAATTTTTCGCCTGTGCGGGACGCACGACTTTGTGCTAACCCTTTGAAAAACGCAGAGCATTTGTAGACGTGGAAATTATCAGCGTTCGCGGGAAAGTGTATACCCGGAAGTGAAAGGCAGCGGCTGATGCTGAAGACGTTGTTGTTGCTATTGCAGTTTGTCGTTGAATTAGAACCGAAGCAACAGTGTGTCAGCTTATGTCATCAGCGGTCTGTGCTATAGCAGTGAGCTTGCTAATATTCAGCATAATGGGGGCCATGGCTTCATAAAGGTGAACATGTGCTACATTCAGTGCCTATTGCTTGATGTGCTTAGTACCTTTTGCATACCCTGCAGAAAATTGGACTGCATGCTAGCAAAAAACCTTTGTTTGGCTCGATGACTAAAAAAACTTATCCATACAAGCTTCTGTTCGTTAAGTTTGTATGGCAGCTACATTCTATATCTTTCCGATATTTCTGCAAGTTACTGGACCGAAAAGAACGTGTACAAAATATTAGATCGATGGCTTGTACATGGGGTCTTCAACGGTTCCGTCAAGGCTGTTACAAACTTTGGTCAAAATGTGTTTTTTTTTTATTTGTCATTTAGATAATTTTATGTCATTTACAATTTAAACAAAATGTCAACCAAATGGCCACTACGGCCCGTTTGTATATCTCCATCCATTTACGTAAATTTTCGATGACCCGGTGAAGCATTTGGGCTGAAATTTTGGCAATAGCGCGCTGAACTCCTCAAGCGTTGTTGGATGATTCGTGTAAACCTTTGATTTAACCTACCCTTAGAGAAACGTTCTCTATTGATGGTAAAGGCATTTGCGACCTTATTTTGAATGATGAAATGCCCGCTAATGTCGCCGTACCACAGTCCGTTATTATGTAGTATTCATTGAAACTTTACTTCTCAGTTTGCCCACGACGACCGCTTATTTGAGAGGATATATTTCGTCTTTTCCCTGTTCAATACCAGATGCATTTGCTTCGCTTCCTTATCCAGTCTTCTAACCATGTTACGGACTAAACAAATAGATCAACTTTAAGGAGTAAAAAAAACATACGCCCATCTTCTGACATGTCAAAACTTATCAATTTGGGCGAAGATGGGTCCTATTTAGATGCTTCTAAGTATAATAGAGGATGAAGCCACGTGTAGAAGTTCACGCAAGTGAGGGAAGTTGTCTGGGTGCTATTCGCTTAGGAGTGGCTAGAAACGATTCTTTTACATAAGGCTCAAGACTCAAGCAGCTCACGACTTCCTCTCTTATACCAAGTATCCTCTGGGTAGCCAAAAACATCCATTTGAAAACGAGCTAAAGTGAGAAGGTGTTTTATCCCTCCCCAGATTTGTGCGCTGGGTTTGAGACCCGCAACGTAAAAAAAATAATACAATGAAAAGGACACAATAGCCTCGGATGAGAAACCCCCTTTTGATAAAGCCTTCTCTCGACGAACAAAGACTAAATTCTACAAGTCAGTCATCATTCCCGTTCTGCTAGAGTAGAGGAAAGGGAAGACCTCCACTCCGTTGGAAATAACAGGTGGAGAAGGACCAATCTCCAATTGGCGTCAAACAGTGAAAAGGAAGAAGGACTGGTACGCTGTTGTATGCTCAAAGAAGAAATATTTATAATAGAATACAATATTGTATCACGCCGTCTCTTAAACGAAAGAAACATTACAGTAAATTTGTCCAGCTTTATCCAGCTTTCGTTGATTTAGTCACGAACTCACATATGAAGGAATGAAAAAACTATTAAACATTCTATTTGTATGATTCCCAAATAACTAGCAAACTCGAAGATCAAAGATTATCTCGGGCGGCATTTTTTGTGAATTGTGTGATCTTGAGTTTTGAGTAAGACATAGCTACAACTAAAGACCTATATCAAACGCGGTGCACTGCTATTTGAACATCAACTGTGCCTATACTTCTTTATACCCAGAACAAGGAATTCAATGATCGAAATCAAGTTCTTATAAAGAATATTTTGTATTGGTGAATGGTATTATAACTTCTGTGCAACCGAATTTAACATTTTTTCTTGTTCTTCTTACGTATATTGCAATGGAGCTTTAAAAACTAAACCCCTTGCCGGCTACGATCCACATATTTCTTGTGCGCCTCTAATATCTTTGTCATAGCTACGATTAAGGGCGTGGCGAATAAAAAGCGATTTATTTTCACCTAACGGTAGCTAAAATCATACCCAAAGCAGCTGTCAAATTATTTCCTAAATAGTCACGCACCTATATGGATATTTACAAACCTGTTGCTGTTTCTAAATAGCGCACATTAAGGGTTGAGTATGTGGGCAACATCTGCTCTCATTATTTTGTTTACCTGCTGAAATATTAAACGCTCATTGCCGCGGGTGCGTATGTGCCAGAATATAAGTAGTTGTCTGTATTTTGATGATGAAGTAATGAGCGCAATAAGCTCGACACCCAAATTACCTCCTTAAATTTACATAATGATACCAGCAACCGACCACCAACAACTCTTCTGCAGATGTGTCCACATGTTGCATGTTTTTTGGAAAAAGGAAAATTTACCAAATAATAGAGACGTTCGCTATACAAATACCTTCCACATGTGTGCAACGCATGCGGTCATATGGTTTTATATAGGTATTTAAAATGCAATTTGCAATAACGTTAGAAAATTTCAAATACGCTAAGAGTATTAAAAATTTCGCAAATGACTGAAACGCTGTTGGAAAACATTTTGGGTTTAAATGATAATGCAAGATGGCTATTTAGATGGCTCGTCAGGTGCTATGTGCCATAATACGAAAGGAATATTTATCTTCAACAATGACCGCTTCTTCGTAGAATATGGTCGAACGAAAGCCAAAGATTTGGATTTAAGAGTTCTCTGCCCAATCCACAAAAAGGAAGACCCCACAATCTGCGCCAAGCACCGTGGGATAAGACTCCTTTATATCGGATAAAAGGTTTTATCGAGCGTGAAATACTGAAGGCCACCGTCAACAAACTGATTCGACCTTATCACTGTGGCTTTAGACCTGGAAAATGTACTATCGACCAGATTTTCACCATGCGCCAAATCTTGGAATAGGTCTTTTCAAAGAGTATCGAGACACATCTCCTCCTCGTTAAGTTTAAAGCCGCCTTCGAAAATATGGAAGGACCTCTCCGAGCCGTTCGATATTAAACGACTTTTCAGAAAAGACGGCTCCCTATAGTGCGACTTCTTCAAATTACCAATGATGAAAATAATTCGAGTTGCTGATCTGAATAGAGAATGTACAGTCTTTTATAAGATTGTACAGCTGCTGGTATACGCCGATGATATTGACATGATTGGCCTCAACAAGCGAGCCGTTACTTAAGTAAGGAAGCGAAGCAAATGGTCGCCGCACTCCCAACATGGCTCACACGTCACTGCTGACAGTCGTACCTTCGAAATAGTGGATAATTTCAGCTATCTTGAAGACCTGGCTATATTCGGAATTTCCAATTGGAGCAAAATAGCGAAAAGGAAGAACGACCGGCGCGCTTTTGTAAACTCGGCATAATAAAGAAGAATGACCGATTTGAAAATATGATTAACTTCTTCTTCTTAATTGGCGTAGACACCGTCTACCCGTTTCTTCTTTTTGATACGTAGCGCCAATTGGATATTCCAAGCGAAGCCAGGTCCCTCTCCACTTGGTCCTTCCAACGGAGCTGAGGTCTTCCTCTTCCTCTGCTTCTCCCGGCGGGTACTGCGTCGAATTCTTTCAGAGCTGTGTTTTCTGTGTTTTCATCCATCCGAACAACATGACCAAGCCAGCGTAGCCGCTGTCTTTTAATTCGCTGAACTATGTCAATGTCGTCGTATATCTCGTACAGCTCGTCGTTCCATCGAATGCGAACGACCGGCGCGCTTTTGTAAACTCGGCATAATAAAGAAGAATGACCGATTTGAAAATATGATTAACTTCTTCTTCTTAATTGGCGTAGACACCGCTTACCCGATTATAGCCGAGTTAACAACAGCGCGCCAGTCGTTTCTTCTTTTTGATACGTAGCGCCAATTGGATATTCCAAGCGAAGCCAGGTCCCTCTCCACTTGGTCCTTCCAACGGAGCTGAGGTCTTCCTCTTCCTCTGCTTCTCCCGGCGGGTACTGCGTCGAATACTTTCAGAGCTGTGTTTTCTGTGTTTTCATCCATCCGAACAACATGACCAAGCCAGCGTAGCCGCTGTCTTTTAATTCGCTGAACTATGTCAATGTCGTCGTATATCTCGTACAGCTCGTCGTTCCATCGAATGCGATATTCGCCGTGGCCAACGCGCAAAGGACCATAAATCTTTCGCAGAACCTTTCTCTCGAAAACTCGTAACGTCGACTCATCGGTTGCTGTCATCGTCCAAGCCTCTGCACCATATAGCAGAACGGGAATTATGAGCAACTTATAGAGTATGGCTTTTGTTCGTCGAGAGAGCACTTCTCTTCTCAATTGCCTACTCAGTCCGAAGTAGCACCTATTGGCAAGAGCAATCCTCCGTTGGATTTCCAGGCTGGCATTGTTGGTGGTGTTAAGACTGGTTCCTAAATAGACGAAATTATCTACAACTTCAAAGTTATGGCTGTCAACAGTGGCGTGAGAGCCAAGTCGCGAGTGCGTCAACTGTTTGTTTGATGACAGGAGATATTTCGTCTTGCCCTCGTTCACTGCCAGACCCATTTTCTGTGCTTCCTTGTCCAGTCTGGAGAAAGCAGAACTAACGGCGCGGGTGTTGAGGCCGATGATATCAATATCGATAGGGATAGAGAGTCGCCTTGTCTGGAACCTCGTTTGGTACCGAACGGCTCGGAGAGGTCCTTCCCGATCCTGACGGAGCTTTTCGTGTTGATCAACGTCAGTTTACACAGCCGTATTAGTTTTGCGGGGATACCAGATTTAGACATCGCGGCATAAAGGCAGCTCCTTTTCGTACTGTCGAAAGCAGCTTTGAAATCGAAGAAGAGGTGGTGTGTGTCGATTCTCCTTTCACGGGTCTTTTCCAAGATTTGGCGCATGATGAATATCTGGTCGGTTGTTGATTTGCCAGGTCAAAAACCACACTGATAAGGTCAATCAGTTTGTTGACGGTGGGCTTTAATCTTTCACACAATACGCTCGATAGAACCTTATATGCGATGTTGAGGAGGCTTATCCCACGATAGTTGGCGCAGATTGTGGGATTTCCTTTTTTATGGATTGGGCAGAGCACATTTAAATTCCAATCGTTGGGCGTGCTTTCGTCCGACCATATTTTACAAAGAAGCTGATGCATGCTCCTTATCAGTTCTTCGCCGCCGTGTTTGAATAGCTCGGCCGGTAATCAATCGGCCCCCGCCGCTTTGTTGTTCTTCAGGCGGGCAATTGCTATTCGAACTTCTTCATGGTCGGGTAATGGAACGTTTGCTCCATCGTCATCGATTGGGGAATCGGGTTCGCCTTCTCCTGGTGTTGTGCGTTCACTGCCATTCAGTAGGCTGGAGAAGTGTTCCCTCCATAATTTAAGTATGCTCTGGGCATCGGTGACTAGATCACCTTTGGGGGTTCTACAAGAGTATGCTCCGGTTTTGAAACCTTCTGTAAGCCGCCGCATTTGTTCGTAGAATTTTCGAGCATTACCCCTGTTGGCCAGCTTATCAAGCTCTTGTTGACGAGTGCTCTCAGAGAGCAGGAGTGCAAGCCGAGTAGCAAATCGTTCGGCTGTCTGTTGTGATTGCAGCTTCTCGACGTCGAACTTCTTTGTGTTTGGTGGCGCGCGTTTTGTGCTGCACAGAGGCGGTGTGAATCTTAGCTGCAACAAGATAGTGGTCCGAGTCGATGTTAGGACCTCGGAGCGTACGCACGTCTAGAACACTGGAGACGTGTCTTCCGTCTATCACAACATGATCGATCTGGTTGGTAGTTTTTCGATCCGGAGACAGCCAGGTAGCTTGATGAATCTTCTTATGCGGGAAGCTAGTACTACGGATCAATCAGCCTCAACCCATTAGGATGTTTCGTCGTGGAGGCCGAATTTACCGACCGTAGTGCCAAAGACACCTTCTTTGCCCACCCTGGCGTTAAAGTCGCCAAGCACGATTTTGACATCGTGGCGGGGGCAGCTCTCATAAGCGCGCTCCAAGCACTCATAGAAGGCATCTTTAGTCACACCGTCCTTCTCTTCCGTCGCGGCGTGGGCGCACATCAGCGATATGTTGAAGAACATCGCTTTGATGCGGATTTCTGAGACGTTCATTCACCGCAGTGAATGATAGTACTCGGCGACGGAGTCTTTCTCCCACCACGAATCCCACACCAAACTTGCGCTCCTTTATATGGCCACTGTAGTAAATGTCACAAGGACCTACTCGTCTCTGTCCTTGTCCCGTCCATCGCATTTCTTGGACGGCGGTGATGTCAGCCTTTGTCTTTACGAGGACATCAACCAGCTGGGCAGCGGCACCTTCCAAATTAAGGACCGGATATTCCAGGTGCATGCCCTCATTTCGTAGTCAAAAAAATTTCGAAAAAATGGTCGTCATCAGCGGGGGCTTTCATCCGAGGCTGGTTGTAGCTTTCACTGGGGTGATTTTTTACGTAATGGGTCCCAAACCCAGCGCACAACCCTTGTAGGGAATGTTTCGCCTTCTCACTTTAGCTCGCCTTCGAACGGATGTTCTAGGCTACCCAGAGGATACTTGGTCAAAGACCGGAAGTAGTGAGCTGCTTGAGCCATAATTAAAAGAATCGTTTCTGGCCACCCTGCGAATGGCGATCAGAGAACTTTCCTCACTTGCGTGAAACTAAAAAACAAACATTCATTCGTTTGTATGGGAAAAAGAAAAGGGCTCTTTTTAGGGGTTTTCCGGCAATCATTCGAATTTTTTTCGCCGTAAAAACCATCCTTGAGCCTCAACGAACATTTTAAAAAAAGAATTGGCAAAATTGGTCCAGGCGTGTTTGAGTTATGCGCTTACCAACACATTTTGCGATTCATTTTTATATACATATAAGATGAGGAAACCTCAAGCAAATCTGACTTTAAAAAAGTCAGTAACCGTTATGTGTGTTGAAATCTCAAATTTATGTTGCTATAAATATATTATATGTTTGGATATTGCTATGGTAAATTTTCTCAGCAAATGCAGAAAAAGATCCCACACGAGGGCAGCTAAACTAAACTACTTCGTATAAAGCTAATTAAGGATCTAGATCATGGATCACATAATAACTGTGCATCACATAATCACTGTGCAATTCACTAATATTATGTTTTAATAGTTTTTCTATAATTATATGAATATTAAGCTCAAATTCACATTAAATGCAAGCACTTTTGACACAACGAACAACGTTTGTGAAATGATTTGAAAATAATTTACAGGTATAAGTCACGAGTGATAATAACAAGCTTGATGTTAATAGTAAGTGAGGATAGGGGAAAAGTATATACCGTGCAAAAATGTGAAATTATCTGCTCACCGAAGTGTTCTCTCAATAAATTCATTTTCGTGAGGGTATAAATAATTCTTCTCCAGCTAGAGACGTTTGTCGGGTGCGATGCCCAAAACTCCAAAGTGCGGATCAAGAATACCGTAGTAATTCTACAAAGCACGTAGAGCAAGCCAAAAATTTGTTGAGCCAATACGCTGGGTTCGTAGTAAATACGACAACCAAGATGTTTCAAACTTAGTCTGGTGAAAGTCGGATAATGGAGGAGAAAGTATTTAAATATTTCAACTTCTTCTTCTTCCCTACAAATTTAATAAGTTGAGTCTTCTAAATCTTTATCCTCATCGCGTAAATGCAAATGGGATAGTCTCCAGTGAACTTAATTAAGAGCTAGTATTTTCATGAATCTTTCATGTTCAACTCTTTGAATCAGAAGGAATCCCGCAAGTGTTGGATGCTGACCAACGCTTACTGAGCTCGCGCGCAGCCTAAAGATCCAGCTTGGATAAGAGTGTCATTTCTAACGAACCCATCGATTTTACAGTTTCTAACGATTCTGCTGGCCAAACGAGTGTGATAATGAAGTAGATTGATGCTATACCATATCTTCTGTGGTTAGACGCTTCTTTACAAACTTTCAGCGCACAGTTTTCGAGTAAATTCTCATTTTCCTGAAAGAGGTTTCTCTTCGGAGCAGTAAGTCTACTAGATCAACAGAGAATGTATTGCCACATCTTGTGCTCTTTCCGTTTTGGGTTTATTTGTTGCCTTCTTCAAACAGTAATATTTTAAATGCGCTCACTTGACTACATATTTATATTATTTAAAATCGCATAAGTGGTAATCAAAAAGCTCATCATTTTTGCATATTACTCGTACTACCAATGAGAGATTGCTCTCTTCAAGCCAAACTATTTTTACAGCAGCTTAAAGTTTATAGTTTAAGCTGTTAAGATTGCACTAAACTATCTTCCAGTGCCTCCTTCCGAGAAGACTATTTAAGTAAAATAGTCTGTGCGAATATGAAAAAGGTTCAGAATTTTTCAATTACTGGAAAAGCGGGTTTTAGACGGAGTTTCCCGCATCATCGAATTACAAATTATTTGTCGGTTTCACATAATTTCCGCACATCTTTATACTTTATATATATATATTTGTACAAATGTATGTTTTTATTCTCGAACTGGTTGTTTGCTACTTTTTCGGTAATTGTTGTTTTGCATTTTAGGATAATCCAGTCGGTAAGCCTAAAAGGCCAAGCGATCCACCCCACAGCGCACATAACATATTCAAATTGAATGCAAATAAGTTGTTACTGATCCGCTTGTCGCCATTTCAAGCTCACAAGCGCTTTATGTGAGCGAAATCGAAAAATGCTAAACCATGAAAGCGGGGCTTGCGGAGCTGCTGCCGCACTCACACCTACAAGCGAGGATATTTATTACATGCAGGCGCACACACACACAATTTGTATGTATGAGGAGGCTTTTGAGTGTATTTCGGTGTATGCGCATGCATATATGTACATATGTATGTATATAATGGGTAGCTATTTTTCGGCTTGTTTATGCTATTTACGCTTTTTCATGTTGTTGTTATGATTTTGCGAAGCGTGTAACCGGTGATATAGCAACGTCAACACGAACATCAATGACAACGACAATGACAAAATGACAGTCCACGAACAGCAAAACAGACACACAAACCTGCTGACACAGGCACATAAATGGCCATATAATAACACATACATACATACATATATAAATATGTTTTTACACGTGTGTGTGTGCCCAGAAAGACACAAGGAAGCTTGTACGGGTTTAATATGGATGTGTGCGTGCAAGGGTAAACCAGCTGACATATGAGCCACATACATACAAACATAAACCGGATGTGAAAGGGCATAAAAAAATGTGCATACAATTTTATGGCTTAACTTTTTGCGAGCATGAATTTCCAGTTAATAGATTCCGTACAATACAGGCTAGGCATTTGCCTATTTTGCCGTGAACGCACAATCACACACACACACACAAACACACCAAATTTATATGTTACACATTATCATTATTGTTTTTGCTTTTGTAAATGTGTTGTTGTTGCGCTTTACTTTAGCGGATTATAGCAAAATGAAGACATTGATTTTGCTTGTCGATTTAACGTGAGCTCAGCCATACACGCCTACAAACTGACAACTTACCTACACACAGATATTTGTATATATACATTGTAAAAAGTACCCGGAAATTGTAAATATTTATTTTGTCGCTTTAAAAGTAATCCTCACCAGATGTAATACACTTATAACAACGTCATTTCTAGTCCTTGAAACACCTTTCATAAACACTTTCTAAGATGGCCTTCAGCTCCTTCAGTGAATTTTGTTTTATCTCTTCGACTGACTGAAAACGGGTTCCACGGAGCCAAAGAGACCTGTTTACGGTATTATTTTCGAAAAAAAAATTCGGCTTTATAGGGTTGAGTCAAGCAAGAATGCGTTTCATACCCAATATATCCATCAAAGTGCTCTTGCCATCTCTTTAGCACTTGCTCGACAATTTTCAAGCACCATATCCTTCACTTTTTAATATTTTCATCAGTTGAAGAGGTCGAAGGTCGTCTAGAACGAGGCATGTCTTCAACGATCTCCTGAACATTTTTGTGGGGAATTGATTTACAATTTCCGAGCGCTTTTTGGTCACAATGTGTGAATTAATATGAAGATTCAAGAAATACGGTAATCGCCAACGTTTGATACAAAATTTGTTTATATTTTGTCTGTTATGTCTTAAACTCTTTAATGGCCAAATAAGTATACTAAGTATATGTTTGTATGTGTACGAAGAAGCGCTTGATATTCTTGGAACAAGCTAACTTAAATTCTAAGAAAGCTTTTGTATAAATTTATTACATTGCTTGTTACTATTACATAAAGCGATAGACGTTAGTGAGCATTTGCCGATTCGAATACAATAATTTTTCCAGTAGTCTCGACAAATTTTCGTATTATTCTATTTCTGGTCGCGCCTGTTTACTTTTTACTTGTTATACTGTACGCTCAGCTGTTCAAAATGACGTTGAGGATGATGGAATCCTGGTAAAATTGTGCATAGTCATATTCTATGTAATCTTTCATACACTAGTTCAGATTTTTCCAAAATGGACTGATAGATACCGATTCGGAAAATTTATTCGAAGATTGTGCCGTTGCCTCGAATAACAGTCTATATCAATAACCAGTTCCAACAACAATCGGGTATAAGTACCCGGAACGTATCTCGTTGTTTGTTCGGCTAAGGACTGACTGACAGAGGAAAAACTCGACAACACTCGAAATGCAAAATTTCTTGAAGTTATATCGTCAAATGAAAAAGCTTTCCATATAAGCACGTGATTCCGATCGTTCACTAATGGTGGCCCAATATCGACAGTAAAAACCGCGCGTATTTGCAGGCAGGCAGACATTCCTAATGGGACTTACTCACGGTCAACGTTTATATATGTGGATTATGTACGCAACTAAGTTCTCGCTGTTTTTTTTTATTGAAAATGTTATTTTATTGTGAGAATGTACAAAGAAATTATTCAAAGTATTGCCCACCGTTAGTCACAAGTTTTTTCCTTCTTTCTGATAAAGCTACGGTAAACTGTTCATTTTGTGACGCCGATTTTCGATCATTCTCAGCGCATGTAGTCGCTTTTAAGTGGCTTTGCTTGTGACTTTTATTATTGAAGAAAGATCTTCTTGCATTTGTCGCGGAGCCTCATTGAGTAATGTCTCCAATTCACCGTCTTTGAACCTTTTTAGCCTTCCTAAGCGCGGACGATCGTTAATATCAAAATCACAGACTTTCGAAGCGATGAAACCAATCGCCTCCATAATCTTCTAGGAGTTCACGATGTGGTTCAGCTGCCGATTTCTTTGACTGAAAGAAGAATATCAACACTTCCCGCAAATAACGATTTGACATAAATTTGGACATATCCGCACAACTAAATGTATATGAAAACACATTTTCTTTTTGAAATGTCTAAATTAAGTTTATCATGATTTGGATATATCAAAAACGATCACCACTGACTGCCATCAATTGACAAACAACGGAAACTTTCTTGCGCACTTAATAATATTTTATGGGGTCTCCGGTGTTTATTCCCGGGTGTTACAAACTTTTTGGCAATTCTAATATACACTGTTTAGGGTAAAATACGTACTCGAAGTAAATATGCTTTCAAGCGTAAAGTGAGTAACTTCTCAAACCCCATAACCCACCCCTAGTAAATATACATATACTAAAGTGATCTGAGAAAGCGTTTCTTAAGTGGTAGCTTTCCAACCAAATTATCTAAATTTATGAATTTAAAGGGATTTAAAGTGAGTGGAAGTCTACATTATTGTCTTCTATTGGTGGCCCAACCCCCACAATAGCTATTTAATCTCGCTTCTGTTACACTCCGTCTTTGGCACATTGCCCTCTGAATATTCGACGTTATTAGGTCTCGACACTCTACTTTCCACAGGTTTACATAAGTCCCCATGCGTCTACGGCAGCACAGCACCACTACGAGTAGAAGTTAGTACTTATAATCACCTATTTATAGTGTTTGTAACAGCACATACAACAAGCAAAGGAACAACAACACGGGGAAAAACACGAGGAGTTACAATACCCGCCGCGTATTACCGTTTCTCGTACATAATTACTGAGTTGTTGTTGTTCATTTGATTTGCATAGTAGAATTTGTAATCTAGTGATTAAGAATTTAAATATTCACTAAATTAGCCGCTCGTCGCTTCAGTCTATGCCTCTATACACTTACAGTATATTTGTATGTATTCACAACACACACACATGTACATATATTGATTTTTTAGTTGTGTGCGAAAGTGAGTGTGTGTTGTTGATGCTTGCACGCTATTTTAAACAGTTAACGGTATTGTGTATGCGCCATTAAAGCGGGTTATACTCGCATAAGCATACACACATGCATTAATGTACTAACACATGGAAATATGTAAGTATACATGTGTCTGGCTTTACTCTCGCTGGAGCTCGCGTGTTCTCAGGGCTTTGGCGCGAAAAATATTTAATATCACAACATAAATAAATTTTACTTAACATTCATAATTTAATGAACTCGGCGAGGCGTAGTTTAATCGGATAATGTAATCAGTGCAAAGAAGGCCGTAGAATACTGTTGATGTATGTAGTATATACATTAGAGCGGGTCGATTTTCATACGCTCACAACATGTTGCTACAATTATACATTTGTTCGCCTAACGGTTCTTTGTATCACCAAAGACTAATCGATATAGATATAGGATTATATATACAAAGGTATATACATATATGGTCAGAATGGGGAGACGAGTTGAATTCCGAGTCCGTCTGTCCAAGCCTACTAAAATTGTAATTTCCATCTGATTCTTTTATTTTCCATTATTCAAACCAAAATCCCTGTATATATATTTGGATACTGTATTTTCCTGACGATAAGTAGTATGTACATATGTATGTATGTCGAAAATGATCAGGGCAATATTTCCCTTAGCCCCCATATATCTAATGGAAAGATATTGAACTATTAGCTGACTTTGTACCGAATATGGTGGCCGATATTTGAACTTTATTAATGCAATTCGGATTCTTAAAAATTTGATATTTATAAACTAAATCGGTTTTGGACCCATATTTTCCTAGGCAGAGTTGTTCAAAGTTATCCGCAGAAAATTTTCCGCATATGCGATTTCCTCTTTTTTCGGCACGCTATACATCGATCCGCTCTAATGTACATATATAGAAGTTAGTTTTGGTTGATGATCCAACAATAAAATAATTCTTAGCTCTCCTTCGACCTCCCTTTATTGGATACTTAACAAATTTACTACTCTCGGTAGTTATTCATAAATGAGTTTATGTCTTATTTACAAAAAATCGCTTAATTTTTCTTCAAATACGAGTACAACGAATTAGCAATATATTTTTAGCTGCTAAAATTTGGTTCACAAAAACTAAGTTTTGTATAGAATGGCTATAGGAGATCACCTTAGTCAGAGGCTTTGAGCAAAACTCCAGTTTTTTTGCAAAATCTGCATTTTGTTAAATTTCAAGTTATTCAACAATCGTGGGCTAGGGTGTAGGCCCATTACGATTGCGATTGTCTGGAGTGAAGAATAACGGCACCCATCGGTTCAACGCAGTCGTTTGAGATCCGCACTGCCTTGCCTGTCGCGCTCATTAATTTGTGGTCTATCAATAAGAGATCGCAGACTTTTGTCAAGCGATCATCCACGGTAACCGTTTTCGGAACACTTAGGTGATCTTCGATTTCACTGAGCGGTTAATAGTAGCCGTCTGCAATAATGTTCTATATATAAGATCAGATCAAATTTATTAAAGTATTTTTATTTTCTTATGAATAATTTTATAAATGAATATGAGCGCATTTGCAAAGAGAGAAAATCCTATTATCCCTCTTTCTCGGTATTATAACGGATCATTAGTTTATTAAAACTCATTTACATTAAAGTATGGCTATATGCACATACATACATATAGTTCATATAGGAGCTAAGTACTAAATGGTATGGTATAGAAATAAGTAAAAGTAATTCTTGTGAATTTACGTTTCAGTTGGCTTGAAAAGTGCGGCTCCTAATCGGTCTAAAGATAACAATTGATAGAAACACTTGCAAAAATTCAAACTTAAATTCAGATATAATTAAGTAATAGACATATGAAGAAGTCTATAGATGTGTGTGTCTATCCTTCTTATATCTCACTACTTAATTTTGTTGCGGAAATAAGTTAAAGTATTTAATTCTTCAACATACTGACATACACATGAATATGTATAAGAAGAATACCAACAAATTGAAGAAGAAAGCAGATGCAAAGTATTTACTATCTAAAGCGTAAATTAAATGATAGCCCTAAGCAAGCAGAACTAATCAGTTGAGCTTCGAATAATGCATTTATTGACATTCTTACAGACCTTGCCTACGCATACCCTCAGCCTTGAGTCTACGAGGCTGAGTTCATAGAAATGGAAATATTTGTGATTTTAAATGGATTTTCAGGAAATTGCTGGTTGTCGTTGTAAATTTTGTAAATACATATGCTTTTATATAGATAAGTGCACATTCGAATAAATTTACGATTTCCAATTAAATGAAAATAAACTGGCTGCCTGAAACTCATTTAAAGTTCACAGAATTGACGCAAATAATTATTAGGAAAACATTGCTCATGTGAGTGAGTTTGTATGTATGGCAGGTATGTCGCAATTTATTGCTTTACTCAATAATTAAGCGAAGTGTTGAGGAATCATTGGTCTATCAATAACACTTAATGGCCATAGCTAAAGGGTCATGTTGCATGACTACAAATTTCTCAAAGCTATCTAACTGCAATTAACACCATAAGTTTTCATGCAACTGTGTGATAAACAATCGAATTCAAATGAATTTCGCAAGCACAGATTAATAGTAAATTAAGTGGAAACTTAAGCTTTAGTATTTGATATAATTGCGAAAACTGAATAAAATATGGGGTAGGGAGTTTCCATTAAATACCTAATTATTCTGAGTCTCTTCGACAAATGTTGTGAACAATGAAGAGATATGCTAGTTTAAGCCGACTCCGATTACGAATTTTACTGTCCGAATCAAATTTTCATGCTTCTAGGTAAGCAATTACAGTCTTAGGGCTGTACGAAATTCCTACTTTTGCGTCCTCGCCGTGAACTCTGGAAACGTGAGCAACCCTTATGCAAGATGTGGTAGCAAACCCGTGTGAAATGTCTAGTCCCTGAATTGGGAAGGCAAAAGCTTCGTCAGGATCGGGAAGGACCTCTCCGTGCCGTTCGATACGAAACGAGGTTTTAGACAAGGCGAATCCCTTTAGTCTGACTTCTTCAACCTGCTTCTGGAGAAAATAATTCCAGCTGCAGAACTAAACAGAGAAGGTACCATCTTCTACAAGAGGGTACAGCTGCTGGTAATGATATTGATATCATTGGCTTTAACAACCGCGCCGTTAGTACTGCTTTCTGCAGAATGGATAAGCCAGCAAAGCAAATGGTTCTGGTGGTGAACGAGTATAAGACGAAATATCTCCTGTCACCAAATAAACAGTCGTGGCACTGGCGACTAGGCACCCACGTCACTGTTGACAGTCATAACTTCGAAGTTGTGGATAATTTCGTCTATCTTGGAACCAGCATCAACACAACCAACAACGTCAGCCTTGAAATCCAACAAGCATATTTGATTATTAACAGTTGCTACTTGGACTAATTACTCAATTGAGAAGTAAAGTCCTCTCTCGACGAACAAAAGCCAAACTCTATAAGTTACTCATTATTCCCGTCCTGCTATATGGTGCAGAGGCATGTACGATGACAACATCTGATGAGTCGACGCTGCGAGTTTTCGAGAGAAAAGTTCTGCGAAAGATAGATGGTCTTTTCAGCGTTGGCCACGGCGAATATCGCATTCGATTGAACGATGAGCTGTATGAGATATATGACGACACTTACATAGGTCAGCGAATTAAAAGACAGCGCTAGCCAGCGTACCCGCCGTCGGAATGGACGAAAACACTGCAGCTCTAAAAGTATTCGACGCAATACCCGCCGGGGGAAGCAAAGGAAGAGGAAGAACTCAACTTTCTCCACCTTCGCTTGCGATCTCCAATTGGCGGCACGTAGCGAAAAGAAGAAACGACTGGCGCGTTGTTGTTAACTCGCGTAAGCAGTTTCTACGCCAGTAAAGAAGAAGAAGAATTAGGAAGCTCCCGCTGCCCAGCTGGTTGATGTCCTCGTAAAAGTAAAGGCTGACATTCTCGTCTTCCAAGCACCATACAAAGGAGCTTAAACTCGGTGTGGGATTAGTGGTGGGAGAAAGACTCAGTCGCCAAGTTCTGGCATTCACTCCGGTGAATCAGCGTCTAGCTACAATCCGCATCAGAGAAAAAATGTTCAACATAACACTGTTTTACGTCCGATGAAAGAGAAGGACGATATGACTAAAGATGACTTTTATGAGCGGCTGGAGTGCGCTTATGACGACTGCTTCCGCCGCGATGTAAAAATTGTGATTAGCGAAGTTGGCAAAGAAGGCCTTCTTAGTAAAACAGTTGGAACATTTCGCCTCTACGACGAAACCTCTTCAAATGGGTTGAGGCCAACCGGCTTCGCGGTGGCTCGAAATATGGCTGTCTGTAGTATTAGATTCAAGCACAAGAAAATTCATCAAGCTACTTGGATCTGTCTGGATCGAAAAGTTGAAAACCTGATTATGTTTTGATAGATGGACGACATGTCTGCAGACGTGCGTACGCACCGAGGACGTAACAACAACTCGGAGCACTATCTTGTTGTAGCAAAGATATGCACACGCCCCTGTATAGCGAAGCGCTCCCGTCAACAAATACAGGGAAGACACGACGTCGAGAAGCTACTATCATAACCGAAAGCTAAACGGTGTTCTGCTCCACTTGCACTCTTGCTCTCTGAGAGCACTCATCAGCAACTTGGTATAAAGAACTGGGGGAGAGCATTTGAAGTCGTATCGCAGTGGAGAGAAATTGGACAGCCTACCTCGCAATGTTGTGTTCGACCATGACACTGGCGAGTTGAGATAGATACCGAGAGTTGATGAGTGAAGCGAGACGCGTAAGCACAAAAAAAACAAAGACGCTGAAATGCGTAAGTATGAAGAGTTTGAGAAGCTGACCTACAGGGATAATGCTCGAAAACTCTACGAAAAATGCGGCAACTAAGAGAAGTTTTCAAAAGCCGAACACACTCTTGTAGGACCCAAAGTTGTGATCTAGTGGCAGATGTTCAGAGCACACAGAAATTATGGAGGAAACACTTCTCCAGCCTGCTGAACGGCAGTGAATGTGTTACATCTTGAGATGTCGAATCCGATTCCGCAATCGATGACGTTGGAATAGACGTTCCATTGCCCGACTACGATGAGGTTCGAATTACCAGCTTGAAGAACGACAAAGCGGCAGGGGCCGATGGATTACCGGCCGAGTTATTCAAATACAGAGGAACTGACAAAGTGCGTGTATCAACTTCTTTGTAAGATGTGGTCGAACGAAAGCATGCCCGACGATTGGAACCAAACCTAAAAGACACGATGACCATTGTATTCCATAAAGCCAATATTTCTATTGTTTATAATCGTCGTCATAGGGTAGGGAGCAATAAGCTCCCAATCATAATCAAACTTCGCAATTTTTCTTTATATGTTTTGATACTACATATATATTTTTTACTCATTTTCGAACATATTTTATTCTTCGTTGAAAATTTCCCTGGTTGATGACACAACTTTGCTGCATCTTCTTGCCAATATTTTTGTACCAACTGAAGCAAATGAAATTCAATAAAATGCAATTAAAATTCCTCTCAAATCAATTTTAAGAAACAGATTCGCGAACGGAGTGCAAGTCAGAGTTGAAATATGAAGGTATGTGACTTTTGATCACTTCTTTGTCATATCAATAAATTTATTTTTAATTAACGCTGACAAGCTTTTCATCGGCGTCAATATTGTCAATCAGAAGGCAACGTAAATGATGAACGTACATACGTTAATATGTAAAAATGTATGAGTAACTGTGCACTCCCTCGCGCGCATCAAGCAGTCTCAGCAGCCTTCAAAGCCTCTCAGAGTGGGTGTGCGGACATAATTATTGTTTATTTGCACTGGCTATATATCCCTGGGCGAGATGCAGTGAACACTGTATGGATACCGTATATAGGAAGAGGAGTGGCGAGGCGCAATCAAATGAAGGCAAGACGAAGGTGACGGCTCAAAGTGCGTTCATTAAAGTTTTACACAACAAGGACATGCAAATGCACTTCAACGTGATTCATTATCACAAGCGCAGTTCAAGTGCGTACACACTTGAGTGGCTTGCAGCAGCGAGCCCCATAGAAACAGCAGTAACATCGAGTAGTGGCAACACCGACAAATTGCCAGAGGAACAGACACGTGTCTACAAGTATTGATTTACGAACTACCCACATACCCACCCATACATGCGCAATTTATAGAGCAAAATGCATGTGCTCTTACGCATCCCTGTGGGCTGAGTGGGTGCAGGGATCTCTTTTGCAGCGTGCCACTGCTCTCGATGTTGATTAACCTTTTAAGAGTATTTGCGTGGACAAATATGTATGTATGTGCCAATATTGACGACCTTCATGGAAAGGCAGTGCACTTTAGGAACTACTTTCGAGATGGATAATAATTGCACGAGTTTTAAAGAAAGAGAAGCACTCAGTTTTGGGATAATGTTGAATTTTACTGTAAATACTATTTTCTAATTAGTTTTTAATCCTTGAAGATTTGAAACACCGCCTTTTGAGGCACTAAAACGTCGGTAAATTACTCTCGTAGCGGAGCTTACGTAGCCTTTTGGTTCTATCACAAATAGTTGCGATGGTTAAACTGTTTGCCAGCCAACTTATCCGGTTATGAAATTTGTTTGGTTCGTATTATTATTCGATTTGTCGAATAATGGACGAGTGAACGATCAGTCCTTTTATTTGAAATGTGGCTGCGAACACCTCATGAAATATAGTCCGTTACTTCATACAAATAATGATGGACCACTTGTGTTTTCTCGGATATCTTCACTGGTTCCAGTAACCAAAAGCAAAGGAACAAAAGAAACGCAAATCGCGTCAAGAAGCTATAGAGTTTTTTACATTAATTTCTCCTGCTACCAGTTTTGTACCTAGAGAAAAATCGCTTATGAGTAAAACTAAACTAAACAAAAGCATCAAACACAGAAGTAACAATAACTTGTGCAGGTAAAGAATTTGAAGAAGTCTTAGCAAAGAAGTTCGTCATGAAATGACGACACATCCTGACCATAGAGTCCAATCTTCTCGGCAGCCTTTCGAAAAAATATCAACGCGACCCTCTTCATGCAGGTTATCGTCAGACATCGGGTAAGATACGGGTTCCGGTCTCAACGAATTTTAGTATTTAATAATTTTCACCTCACCAAAGACATAATGGGGTAGAAAGTTTGCGCGCTTGGGAAAGCATGTGACAGCACACTTCCTGTTATTTCTAAGAATATTTTGCCGTAAGAACTGTGGACGTCATTCCAACTACCATTCAATGCAAATGAACAGACAAAAATAACATCAGTGAGGTTTTGTTCTAGGAAGTATTTAATTTAGAATGACCACAGAGCGTGTGCAGTTTGGGGTTCTATGATGAGATAAGAGTCGAGCTTAACATGAAAACTTTGTTTAAGAGGAAACCTTGCAATTTTTCTAAACAACAATGTTTTCTGTTAGAACCTTGAGCCTTTGAATATATACATACATAGGTCTACATATTTCTGACTGGGACTGGAAAAAGAAAGAAGAAGTATAAACTGTGATGCATTTCTTCCTAGATGAAGATCAAGATTGGTAAACTAAAACAATGACACACAACTACAATAAATATATAGACCTGGAACTTGGGGACTTGTTTACACCAAAAGTCAGTCAGACACTATAATACAATTGAGGATATGGGAGAACGAAATTAAGGTTTACGATTCATTTTACAATCATTTACTTCGGACTCGCCTTCCAAACAAAATCAACACTTTTTTTTCGCTCCTTACTCACTTTTGTTTTCGACTCTTATTTGCGTAAGATAAAAAAAATCGTTGTGCAAGAGCAGGCGACATGTTGCTCCTCATAAGCCTTGCCACCGCATTCGAACAGCTGCGTGCATTGCACTGAGCCGAAGAACCGGAAGACGAGGCATAAGAAGGATATCATTGCATCGACATGTGTCAAGGCGCTGGCAAAGCAGACGAAGAGCAAAAAGACCGAGGAAACGACAGCCAGTGATGCATCTGTGGAAATACAGCTCGGTGAGCGTTCAAGTGTACATGTGTGTGTGTGTGTGTGCGAATGAGCTTGCAATTGTGACAGGCAGTGAATGCTTAAAATCAAATTTACGTCTCACAGTTGACAAATTTGTTTGCACAAACTGATACAATAAGCGACAGCCGGCTAAGAAAGGGCGCGTGCGAAAAGACAGTGGGATAAACACACAGCTGAAGATGGGAAGAAGTACGCTGAGGAAAATATTTACTTTCATACTTGTGCACTTTCTGCTTGCCACACATGTGCATGTGAACGCTTGTTGTTGGTGTAGTTGGCAGTCCATATCGCTTGCATGCATTCCCGCAACACTTTCGAATTGTTCCACTTATTTCTTCACACATTCATTTCAATTTCATTTTGTCACCGTCAAGTCACTCATTCTGTCAAAGCTTCACACACACACGCACACAAACACCACACAAATATGTGTGCATTTGCATTTGAATTTTTAAATTGCATATTTATGCCATTTTCGGCTTACGGGAATTTGCGAGGATATTGCAACTGCCACTGGGTGTCAATTGCTGCCACAGCCAAGCCAAAGTAAGCGGCATGCCACATAACGGTTGTGAGTTGCGAAAATTATGAATCCATTGTCATGTAATCATACAAATTGCCAATATAAATATTATATTCTAATTTTTATTTGTTTCTATTGATGTAAGGAAATGTGCGTTACATTTTTGTGATTGAAGATTAGGGTGTTAATTATTAAAAAGATAGAAGTAATAAGTTGAAAAACTTCAAAAAGATCTTTTCTAATTTGAATGAATGAATTTATTATTAGAGATTTCTTTTCTTTAAGTCTGGTTTTCTTTAACCATTTATTCTCTGCTTCCTCTACTGTAACTAAAGGTGAGAAACCTCAAGATAATACGTAATAATCAATCTCGACTCATTAACGAGTTGAATCCCATACAAGAGAGTATGTGAAATTCTAAATCCAATTTAGCCACAAAATCTGTTCGCGAACGCATTCGCAGAAAATCCCTTAGAAAACAGAATATTTGTGAAGTGAAATGTATAAATTGACCAGATCAGTGTAAATACGTACTTATACCAGATGATCTCCACAAGCCTACCGTCGGTAAACTGATCATCTTGCGCTTGAATCAAATTAGGTTATTAATTGATGCCAATGCCTTCTTCAACGGCTATGAAATATTTATACAGATGGAAAAAATGTTCACTGATGAGGAAGTTTATGATTAGCAAAGCAGAAAAATTTATACAATAACTTCCCAAGATGCCAACTACGTTCATTCAAGGTTGGTAGTCACCAGCCAGCTGCTGTAATAGTTGGGTGGGGAGGTGTTACGCCTTTTCACTTTTTTGAAAATCACCTATCGAATACTCCACAGAAATTTATAGGGTCTCTAAAAATCTGTGCAGCGTAATTAGATAAGGTTAGGTTAAGTTAATCTGGTAGGCCAATAAACCACGCATGGATGAGTTTTGTTTCTTTACGATACCAGAGGGAGTTAAGTTACTAGGTCCATGAGTAGTAGTCATCCTTTAGGATGTCTGCGCTTGACACGAATTTCAATAGACTCTGTGGCTTACTAACGTTACCTCTTCCAGTGTATCATACCGTGTGGACCCCAGATGCTTACAGCGTAGTCTTGACAATGCGGGTCAAGTGCACAAGAGATGTTCCATTGTTTTTTTGGTGCCTTGCAGTCACTGCAGTTTTCTTGATCTGTCAGCCCCATCCTACAGGCGTGTGTCGCCACCAGACAGTGACCAGTTAGTATTGTCATCATGTTCCTACAGTCTTTTCTATGGAGTGCCAATAGGAATTTTGTATATTTCCGAACTTTCACAGTTTTGCAGGTAGCTCGTTCTATCGGGTTTTGATTTTCTTTATCGACGATCTCGACAGAAGCATGGTAAAGAAAAAAGGATAGTAGTTAATATTCAGTAGAAACTGTGCTCTTGTTTATTGATATCGCATCGTTTGAGGGCTTTTGTGAAAGCACAAGGTGACCATTTCGAATAAAACTTTATACGTCGCTCATTTCATATATTCAAACATAAAAAAAAAATATTCAATATATAAAATAAAACTAAGTTTATTATAAATTATTATAGTTTCACTTTTATATTGGACTGAACTTGTAACAGAACTTATGGCAGGAGCAAACGTAGAAAACGTTTTTTAAGGATTGAAAGTACAAAAGTTCACAAAAGCCCGAAAATACTTAAAACTTAATTTCAAAGTTCCCATTACACTAAACAACTATGCAATTAAAACTGCTCGAGAATAATTAGTTATAGTTAGTATAATAGTATAGATATAGTTTTTGGTCCATAAGTGGGCGACGCCACGCCCATTTTCAATTTTTAAAAAAGCTTGGATGCAGCTTTCTTCTGCCATTTTTATACTCTCGCAACAAAGTTGCCAAAGAGAGTATTATAGTTTTGTTCACATAACGGTTGTTTGTAAGTCCTAAAACTAAAAGAGTCAGATATAGGGTTATATATACCAAAGTGATCAGGGTGACGAGTAGAGTCGAAATCCGGATGTCTGTCTGTCCGTCCGTCCGTCCGTGCAAGCTGTAACTTGAGTAAAAATTGAGATATCATGTTGAAACTTGGTACACGTATTCCTTGGCTCCATAAGAAGGTTAAGTTCGCAGATGGGCAAAATCGGCCCACTGCCACGCCCACAAAATGGCGGAAACCGAAAACCTATAAAGTGTCATAACTAAGCCATAAATAAAGATATTAAAGTGAAATTTGGCACAAAGAATCGCATTAGGGAGGGGCATATTTGGACGCAATTGTTTTGGAAAAGTGGGCGTGGCCCCGCCCCCTACTAAGTTTTTTGTACATATCTCGGAAACTACTATAGCTATATCAACCAAACTCTACAGAGTCGTTTTCTTCAGGCATTCCCATATACAGTTCAAAAATGGAAGAAATCGGATAATAACCACGCCCACCTCCCTTACAAAGGTTATGTTGAAAATCACTAAAAGTGCGTTAACGGACTAACAAAAAACGTCAGAAACACTAACTTTTACGGAAGAAATTGCAGAAGGAAGCTGCACCCAGGCTTTTTTCAGCCATAAATAAAGATATTACGAAATAGTGAAATTTGGCTATTTTTAATTCCATCTGATGCCTTTTCTGTATAATACGATATATACATTTGGAACCAATGATGATAGCGGCATATTTACACAAATACGGATTTGACAAATATGTAAATTGTTATTGAGTATAAAATGGGCGTGACACCCGAACTTAGCCCTTACTTGTTACTAAAATTTTTTTGTACATATGTCGGAAACGCACTATAGACTATGTCAATCAAACTCTTATAGAGTGGGCGTGGTTTTAGGATTTCTTCCATATATGGAAAGTTCAAAAATGGAAGAAATAGGATAATAACCACGCCCACCTCCCATACAAAGGTTATGTTCAAAATATCCCTGATGCGATCTTTGTGCCAAATTTCACTTTAATATCTTTATTTATGGCTTAGTTATGACACTTTATAGGTTTTCGGTTTCGATTTTGCCCATCTTCGAACTTAGCCTTCTTATGGAGCCAAGAAATACGTGTACCAAGTTTCATTATGATATCTTAATTTTTACTCAAGTTACAGCTTGCACGGACGGACACGGACGGACGGACAGACAGATATCCGGATTTCAACTCTACTCGTCATCCTGATCACTATATCTGACTCTTTTAGTTTTAGGACTTACAAACAACCGTTATGTGAACGAAACTATAATACTCTCCTTAGCAACTTTGTTGCGAGAGTATAAAAATATTGTCCACCACGCATTATTCTGATAACTCTTAAGCTCCTTACGGCCGTCCTGCTGCTACTTATTTTCAAAAAGTTGTTTAGATTTATTTTGTATTTCATCTTAAAACACAAAACAATTTTAACACAAAATGAAAACATCCCTAAAGTTGGTGTACATTACATAACTGCGGTATTAGAGAGTGAAAACTGTTTGACAATTTTTTGACAGTTTATTCACAGTCTAGATTTAAAATTTTCATTTATATTTGGAAAAATTTTATTGCACACATTTGACAAGTACATACATATAACTTCAGTTAACATTATATAGGACAATTTAAAATATGATTAATTGAAACAGAATACTTTGTAAATTATAAAAATAAAATTAAAATAAATAGGACAGGTTTATTTTCTATAAATTCCATGATATAAACCAGTTCATGTTGGTGATAGAACGGAGTGTGTGATTGCATGAAGCTGCGATGAAAGTGAAACCTTTTACAGATTGTAGGCACTCTATTGGTTAAATAGTGTGGTACATTGCGTCTTTAATCTTAACTTAATAATTTATAATGGAAATGATAAAGTGCGAGTTTACTTGATATACAACCACGCATTTTTATTTTACGCTGCCACTTAAAGTATAGAATACGAAAATAAATTGTGATTAATAACTTAGAACGAAGTCGTAGATAATTTTGTCTATCTTGGAACCAGCGTAAACACCACCAACAATGTCAGAATAGAAATCCAACGCAGGATAACTCTTGCCAACAGGTGCTACTTCGGACTGAGTAGGCAATTGAGAAGCAAAGTCCTCTCTCGACAAACAAAAACCAAACTCTATAAGTCACTCATAATTCCCGTCCTGCTATATGGTGCAGAGTCTTGGACGATGCCAACAACTGATGAGTCGACTTTGCGAGTTTTCGAGAGAAAAGTTCTGCGAAAGATTTATGGTCCTTTATACGACGTTTATTTAAATTGTTGACTTATTTTGAAATCCCTTATTTTATCTTACAGTCAAAAAATATAATTCGTTCTTAAAAACATGTGGATAGTTCAAATTTTTTTAAAGTGTTGTTATATAATAATAATTTTCATTTTAGGGTTGAATACTTCTCTCAAGTATTCGGTATGTGGAGCTAGATAAACGAAATACATATATATGTATACATATATATGTATACTATATATGTATTTCTGGAGAAAAGAAAATTTGTGCTGAAGATATAGTAAGTAAAGTTAGATTTAATCCAAAAAATTCCATGGTTCCTTATTTTTATTTTCAGCGTAGCCGTTGCCTCTTAATTCGATGAACTATGTAGCTCATATCGTTCCATCTCCCGCAGGACCTTTCCCTCGAAAACTCGTAACGTCGACTCATCAGATGTTGAAATCGTCCATACCACCATATAGCAGGATGATGAGTGACTTGTAGAATTTGGTCTTTGTTCGTCGAGAGAGAACTTTATTTCTCAATTGCTTACTCAGTCCGAAGTGGCACCTATTGGCAAAAAATATTCTGCATGAGATTTCGGGGCTGTTGGTGTTAATTTAAGTTTATAAGTGTCGACAGTTACGTGGGAACCAAGACGGGAATGCGACGACTGTTAGTTTGATGACAGGAGATATTTCGTCTTGCCCTCGTTCGAGTAAGTCATTCCTCAAGTTATTCATTTCGACTAACGTGCGAAAAAAATTACTTGCTGAAAACAAAAATAATATTCATAGTAAAAATAATATTAATAAGAATCAATTTACTCGACATGCGACAAATCTATATATATAAGAGAAAGTTGTGTTAGTTACACTATTTATAACTCAAGAACGGCTGATTTGGCTGAAAATTGGTGGGAAAGTAGCTTAGAACCAGGATAAGGATACTTTTATCTCTTCATGTTAAAATTTAACACAACTCATAAATACAAAAATTATATTTCAAATCATAAGCATTTGTTCAAAATTCATGTTTGTAGGAATCATTTGAATGTATACGTACAATTTTAAACAGAATCTTCGTCAAAAATAATACGATTGCTAAGTATTTGGAATAGTAGAAAAGAACTGCAACCAAATACACAGTGAAATAGATTATAAGTCAGTAATCAGTCGTTGAGTATGTATTATACAACATGGATACGAAAACACTGATGTCATAACCTTTCCAGCCGCCGTTTTCGTCTTTCCACGACTGAGAACCGGTTCATCATGTGCAGTCCACTAGAATGACTGTCGATTGGACTCCAGTGGGAAATGATGGAGCTATGTTTCTATTGTCACACACCGACGCAAAAGTTTGGTTTTATTACGATTCAAGAACTTGCGAGGACCCACTTTACACATTTGCACAGAGCTTTCGCCTCTTTAGAGCATCATTGTCCTCGGTGCTCATTTCGCCTGTTTCCAGCTTAGCAAATATCTTTTCAACTGTGGATTTCCCTGAGCCCAAATTCAACAGTATTTTCCCCCAAAAGGCAATGCTTTATTTACACACGAAATGATTTATGATCTATTTTTTTGTAAACTAACACAAATTGCTTCACAAAAAATGATATAAGTATCTCCTTAACTAATGGTTATAATCCAATTAATAGAAATCATTAAGATGGTAGTAGTAGCATTATCTACATACATATATAGTATATCAGCCACAGTGAAGCGTGGACGGGTCCTCTAGTTTATGATAAATAAAAAGTTTCACTTAAATAAAATAATAACTAAAAAATATATAAAATTAGATATAATATAATGATAATTACATCAAATATTAATTATGTTCATGCTTTATACATATATTCCAAAATTCGTATTCTCCTTTTTTCCTAACAGTCATTAATGAAATTCATTGAAATGGAGTTTGCTGTCATAGTTGAAATCATTACTCAGTGCAGTAAATCTCAATAAACTCTCCATAATTTCGGTTTAACTATTTGTATACGTATTGGTTTGCTGGGAAAGTTTTCTGGTTTATTGTTTCGTTGAAAGTTCATTTGCTAATGGTAATGTGTTTGTGAATGTTGAGCTTTCAAGAATGTTTATTTATTATCTAGATTGCAATGTAAGTAAATGGAAAGATATCGTTATTAGCATGGCAGTTAAGAATTATGTGGAAAAAAATTTAAAATACAAATTTCGAATTAAATATAGTTATATACTACTGTGGGCAAAAAATAGGAAGACTTTTTAATTTAAATTTCGTGTGAAAACTCATTCGTCGAAATATTATTTGATTTCTTTGTCAATTGTCACATCAAAATAATCAATAGTGTTCAGTATACGTTTGTCTTTCTGAAGTACATAAAGTGCATTCGACGATTTTTGGCGATTTTTGCGATGAGTGAAATTATTCAACAAAGATGTTCCATTCAATTTTGTGTGCGGAATCAAATTTTTGGCTTCAGCTATTATTTCTTGCTCAAAACAGTATATATATGTTATGTATTTAATTTAAGTATCTTAATGTGTTTTGTGTAACTCACAGTAAACCTTAAAACTACTAAAATAATATGGAAACATACTAAGTATAAACATTATTAGTGTGTAGATTTAGGATTCAACATGCTTTGAAGCGTATCGTTTGACTGGAATCACTCCAGTAGAGTTTAAAAGGAACTAAATATTTGTCAACGAAACGCATACAAGTTTTACTTAAAAATATCTAAACCCGGATTTGACTTGCTATGAGTTGGGTCATTGGTAATTTACTTTAAGCTATCAAAAGCTACCCTGACTAGATATAAAAAAAAAGGATTTATAACTATTTTGCTTTATGGATTTGAAGTAAGTTAACTAACGGGTGATTCAAGTAGAGATACTTTTTTCAACAGCCTTTTTTTTGACAGATCACGCGTGAGTCGTGTTAAGCTATCAAGTTTCCTCTTGGAAATTTCAAGGAAGATCCAAGGTTTTTGAGGCAAATTTTGTTCAGCGAATAAACACATTTCCTGCTCAATGGGTATGTAAACAAGTGAAATTTCCGTATTCAGGAAGAAGAGCCACCTGAAGAGATTCAAAAGCAGTCATTTAAAGAAAAAAAGGTTTGGTGTGGTTTATGGGCCGGTATTTCTGCAAAAATGATGCTGGTGAGAACGTACCCGTCAATGGAAACCGTTATCGCGCTATGATAATCGTATATTTGATATTTGAAATTGAAGCTCACGACTTCGGCGACATTTTCAACAAGACGACGCCACTTCTAACGCAACGCACCAAGCAATGGATTTATTGGAAGAACACTTCAGTGAGCAGATAATTTCACGTTTTGGGGCGGTCGATTGGCCTTCAAGATCGCGTGACATCACACCGTTAGACTTTTTACTGTAGCGATGTGTAAAGTCTAAAGTCACGCGTGTCATTCGCCAGTTACCAGTAGAAATGCTCGAAGGAAATATCGATCTGAAATTTTGCATACGTACTTTTCTTACTAAGAAGCTGATTGTTTGACAGAAACGCTGATATCGACTGACCCTAGCATATAGCTGCTCTACAAGTTAAACGCTTAGAATTAAGTTCTGGAGAAGAACCATTTGTACAAGGTGCGTTCCAAAGTACACAGGTGGCGCCATCTATATGTCGACGAGTGCGTTAGAATCTGCTGTCTTTATCGTTTGTCAAGTGAGAATTTCATGACATTTCATAGATTGGAAGTGAAGTTATTGTGTTTTAAGTGTCAGTATTTTTGTGTTATTGGTGCGAAAATGAGTTTCGAACAAAGAGCCAACATCAAATTTTGTTTTGGTAAAACTTTTACCGAAACGTTTCAATTGATGAATTCTTATCCCGTCGCAGAGTGCACGAGTTTTCAAGTTTCAACGTTTTCAAAGTGGTCGTGAGGACATAAATGACGATCAACATGTGGGCCAAACAAAATCCATTATCACCGGAAATTCCATCAAAACTGTGCGAGAAGTAATCAAAAATTAACCGAAATTTCATTGAAATTCATGGAAATGGAATTGAACATCTCCAAAACATCGATTTATCGCATTTTGACCAAACATTTCGGCTTACGAAGGGTGTGTGCACGGTTTGTTCCGCACAAATTGACTGACGACCAAAAATTGCTCAGAATCCAACATTCGAAGGACGATCATTTAACCAAAAATCACATTTTAACCATTAACCACTTCCCGTATTCACCTGATATGGCACCGTGCGACTTCTTCCTTTTCGGACAAATGCATTTGCCCATGAGAGGAAAGCGTTATGCAGACGTAGAGGCCACTCAAAAAGCTTCCACCGGCATACTGGCGGCCATTCCGGCCAACGAGCTAAAACTCTCGTTCGACATGCTTTTGGACCGTGCAAAAGCTGTATTGAAGCAGAAGGAGACTATTTTGAATAAAATAGCAAAAAAGCATTTGTGCTGTTTTTTTTTAGTCCTGTTTACTTTGGAACACACCTTGTATTTATGAAGTATATTTTAGTTCAGTGTGGTATTTTTTTTCTTTTTTTCAAGATTAACATACAATTTTATACTTGCCCTTTCTTCCATTTTTTTTTGAAATCTATACACATTTTTTATTTCATTGAAAAGGGCACAACTGTAATGCTGCAAAATGTTAATAGAAAAGGTTGCGTACTTTATCATTTAAATATAAAATTCAGATATTTTTGGGGTAAATCGTGTAACTTCCTTCACTGGCGTTAATTACTTGGATTAATTAATTTTCAGGTTCTTACCTCCCTCGCGCTTCGGTCCCTGATCTTAGAGCTTTTATAAGCTTATTTGTATTAGTTTGCTAAGCGTTACGCCGAAAGGTGAGTAATCTGTTTTCTCTGTTCCAAATATTCACAAAAAAATTCATTACATTTTATTGTATATATGATACTTGGCTTCGTTTAGGCTTATCTTTTTTACCCCAAAAGCTTTTCCAGCTCATTAAGTCAAGTGAAATTTACAAACTATTTTGTAATAAAAAAGTTTTTTATGTGGCTTCTGCTTATTCAGATGCATATGAATGTGTACGCATATTCACAGAACCATTAATCCCCCCACAGCTAATATATTTCTGCTTATAACTAATTCCGGCACCCTTTCTATAGTTCCAACAATTCCCTGCGCGCATAAACGACAACCCGCTCGCTTCATTTATGCCGCTAAAAATAGTAACGGGGCGTTGTGGAGCAGAAACCGACAACATGTCGCATAATAATTTGTATTAAGGACACGTTTTCAGTGTTAACCAACAAAATGTGTTCATAATATTTGTAGGCGACAACAAAATTACTATAATAGAAATGTCAAGCGCGGCAATGGCAGGGGTGACGCAAATGCCATTTTTGTTGTTGCTATTGGTGGCAGCGCTTGACACTATACTCTTTAACCGACTGGCTGCTAGCTAACAGCTTCTACCTTGCCAACAACCGAGCACATTTCCGTCGTCGCTAATGTGCGTAATAATGACTGTCACATTATATGCGTGCTTCACTGTCATTTGTTGTTGTTGTTGTTTCATCATATTAGTTGTGGCAGTGGTTGCTGACATGCCGTTGATTGCTTGCGTGTGTGTGCGTACATGTATATTGGATGGGTGTGTGCCATCTCTAGAAGACCTTGATGGCAGCTCATAAGCTTTAGCTTACAACAACAATTGAGGCATTAGTCAATGTTGAACTACTTCATTGTAACACCTTGACTTAATGTCCCAACACAAACACTCAAATAAGCATTAATCTTTGCCTCGCACACAAGGACCGAGTGAGGCTGGAGCTTTTTCTCTCCTCACATACACATACACACTTGCAAGTACAAATTATGTTACTTATACGCCATGACGTCCATAGTGAATGCCACTTGCTATCGTGATAACATTAAGTATCTCATTTTATATAGAAAGTTACCACGACTTTTGCCATATTGTTGCTGTTGTTCCTGACATCAGCAAGGTGGATTATAAAATAAACTATTTTTCCTGATGTATAGCGTACACGGCTGTGTCTCCTACTCCTAAGTTTAAGTGCTCCATCCAATGCCTACCATCGCATCAACCGCTTTGACTGCCGCTATAAAATATATGGGTTATTTGAAAATGGTTTGAACGGGAAAATAAATATTGACGCGGTTTATACTATTTCTATTCCTTTCTATTATTTCTTGGAATCAGTTGCGTAACATTGGGTACCTTCAGAAGTCAGCCCACATCTGGACGGTATGCAGTGAAGAGTCCTTAGGCCTTCTACTGAATATTCACCTGAGCAGCACAGAAATCATTAGCTGATTAATATTAGAGAGCAATATATATGTATATATTCGACGACAAACAGCCGAGAAACAGCACCGAGCTTGGTAGAAGAGATTGAAAAATCTCTGTAGATGAAAGAATTCACTCTCGTAGCCTTCCTGGACATAGAAGGCAGTTTCAATAATACCCAGTCTAAGGCCATATTAAACGCGCATGAACATCTGAAATCTCCGCACCTTACGTGAAATTGATTGAACAGATACTTATCGACAGGTCTATCACTTCAACGCTGTGAGCTTCAAAAAGGTACAGATCTGTCCAAAGAGGTACACCTCAAGGAGGTGTGTTATCTTCACTTCTCTGGATCTTAACAACGTTGTTGGGCCTAGAAAAGAGTGGGTATACACGGCGGGGTCTGCTGATGATGCATCGGCTTCGGTTAGAGGTAAGTTTCCAAATACCCCCGCCAGCCTTATGTAAACCATGTAAATGCTGGTAAGACGGAGAATTGTTCAATAGGAAAGCCTGAATAATGAAGTTATTTAGAATGGTACAATGCTTTCTATAAGAAGAAAAAAACTCCTATCTAATCTTAGACAGCAATGCTCTTACATCTGATACCTTCTCTTCTCTCTGCTTTTCATTTATTACGAATTTATCATTTTCAAGGGAGTGGAAAGTGAGTGGAAGAAGAAGAATTTTAATAAGAAACTTTCCACTGACACAAATTCAAATATTTTTGATAAATAAGACCTTATAAATACTAATTTCAAATATTTAAATTTCTTCTACGATCTTGAAATTCGAGTAGTATAAAAAGCCACTCAACTGATGATCACGAAACAGTTAAGAGTCAACTCATTTCTGGTAAGATTGCTTTACTTCCGCTGAAATAAAATATAACATTAGGGGTGCCTAAAGACAGTAAAGACTTTAAGCGCTGACAGCAGAAGCGTCTTACTAACTCAATGAGTGCAGAAAATAATTCGGTTGCCTGTAGCTGCATACTGAGAAATTAGTAGCGCTTGCTTTGTAAAGCTACTTAACACAAGCGACTACATATGCATAGTTGTCTCCGTAAACAGATTTATGCAAATAGTCGCCAGCACACGATGAACATATGTGTGTGTGCACCAAAGCACCCAACCACGCCAGCAAATAATGTTTGGGTTACTGGCATAATGCAATAATAATAGCTACAATAACAGTAAATTGCGCTACGCGACTCTGTATGTATATACTTATTTATGTGTGCGTAGATTTGACCTATAAGATGATGAAGGGTGATTCAAAAAGTTATATTATTTTTAGTTTAAGTCGGTTATAAAACCCCGCAAGTTTATCAACATAACGGTATCAAGGCGAACACAATGCGAATATAGGACTTTAAAGAGACCGCAAAAAGGAAATGGCAAACTAACGGAAAACTATCAGAGAATAGCAGTTACCGAATGGTGCTATCAACAACTTCATAGTTGCGATTAAAAAAAATTTAAGAAATGTTGAATTTAGTATCTCGAAAATTATATTCACATAATAGTAATACAACCAATAATAGCTTTTTCTCGTTTTTCACGCTTTCTTCTGCTGGATTTTTGGGTTGTGATCGCGAAAGGCTTTGATAGGCTGACGGCATAGCACCTGAGTTAGTGACATACATAGATGACAAATAATATTAATATGTAAATATTTATCTCTACATGAGTTGGTCTTCGGTACAACTAAGACAAGGACGAAAAATGGTTGTTTGCTTAGATAAACAAAAAACAGGGATGGATAACTTCCAATAAATATGAAGAACCAGAAAAAGGAACTCTGCATTGTGATTTAATATTGCAGTCACGAATTCAGCTTTATTATAAAGATAAGCGAAATAATGGGCTCACCAAAATTTCCTTCAATAAATTGATGGTTCTGCGTAATATGCTCCAAATCTAGCAAGAAAAAGTTAGCCATGGTTCCATAGCGTTCCCATTGACAATAATGTAATCTCCGAAGAAATTATTAGATTGGCCTTATTTTTACAAACTGAAAATATGAAATCATTCCCTATGAAAATTTAGTCGTGCTAATGCCTCGACGTTTGCAAGCAGTTATAGATGCTAGTGGAGGCTCTACAAAATATTAAACGACGACTTATTTTATTATTTTTTTTTATATTTTTTTCTTTTGATTTTCAAATCGTACGTAGACTTTTGTCATTGAAATACATAATTTATGTTAATAACTTGTTAAGTTTTTAATAATGCAAATTAATTTTTGCAATGTATTAATAAAAACGCTATTAACGAAATCTTATAAATTGACATAACTTTAATTTTTTATAATGCTTTTGGCTGTTAGATAGCCGAAATGGTCTGCAATAAAGATTTTGTCGCCCACTGTATATAATGTATATCTGCTCAAAATTGCTTAGATTCCGATTCCGACCATTTGAGGTTTTCAAATCTGAAGATCTTTATATAAAATTTGACTTTGATTCTTCAATTTGCAAAGTATTAAATGTTCGGCTGCACGAACTTAGACATTTTTTACTTGTTTTTATTTTATTTTATAGATGGAAAACACTATTTTACGATAAATTCGACCAACAGGTTTTTTATTTTTCATTACAGGTAAATAAAATAACAATATTAACGATTACCTAAATCTAAGACTTCTACAGCTGAATTTTCGAATTCCGTTTAATTGTTTCCTCTAAGGTGAAGAAAAGTAAGTGATTTTTAACTAAGATCACATCAAACATCCTTAAGCGAAAAAAATATTCCCTATTATTAAAAAATATTTACATTGATTAAATCGAGCGCCGTTTTTCGAAATATTTCCGTCATGTTTTATCAACAATTATTTGCACATAAAGCTGCAAAATCTTCAGTTCATCGCCTTAAGGACTCACACCTACAAACATATGTATGTATGCACACACTTACTGAAACTTACAAATCGAATAAAAGTTCCGTTGTGGCTATTTGCCGGCAGCTGGCTGCGCAAATATAAAGCCCCCCTGCGGCTGTGCAACAACAACTCGCACCTCATGAATATAAATTGGTAGCGCCCGTCGGCGTACAGCCATTACCGTTGTCGTATTGCAAAAGATTCAGCGGCAATTATAACCGAAAGTAAGCTTACATAACTGCCGAAAGCTACCAAGTGCAATTGCCAACCAGTCGACAGGTGCTGGATATCCACCTACTCCTGCTCACTCTGCCAACTCCCCCTCCTCCGGTCTCTTTACGAATTCGCTCGTTATTTTTGCTATAGACCACCGCAGATCCCATTGGGTATTTAACACGCTTGACTTATGACCTCTTAATGCACAGCGTCTGCACGGCGGAGGCAGTTGCCGCTATTACTGACATAATTTCAAGATGGCCCATGTTAACAGTTATTTATTTATTTTGCCTTCTCGCGAAGCCACTTACTGTGCGGCGCAGTTGGTCGCTCTCATTGTTTCTTTGCCTCTCGTTTGTTTGTTTTTCCCCTCGCTCTCTTCTCTTTCTAGGTTGGCAAGAGACTTCTAGGTTGGCATTCGTGCAGCTCGGTTGCTTTCGTAATCTTGTGGGTATCACGGTTGGTTAGTTGCGCAAATATTTCCTCAAATGAGGTGAGTTTGTGAAATTTTTCCGGAACACTTTAGAAGCGGAAAAGCAAAAGTGTGTTGAAAGTGAAAACTCACGGTAAATGTGGAAACGAATTTAAAGCTTGCGAAATAAAATTATTGGATACTAAAAGAAGGAATAACTTTAACTCGATGCTTTCTTAGAAATATTGTCAATTCTCACGAGAATAACTTCTTCATTTAGTTATAAGCTTGAAAATTGTTTAATTACATATAATTTTTTTCTATTTGATCTTTATTAGCTTTATGTTTGTAGCTATACATTATATAATGTTCACATCGAAGCAATGATCGATGTTGTTGGATAGAATAACTCTCGATTCAAAAATATTTTCTCATACCAAAGAACTGTCTTATGACTTATGACGTTCTCACAAAGTAGATTTCGCTTTGATCTGTGTTAAACGGCTGTATGTAAACTGGCGCTTAGCGCAATTGTTGAAAATCTCTAACAATGTTCTCAAAATGATATTAAATCCGTCCTTAGATGCTGTGCAATAGAAGAGATCCATTTCGAGGTTCTCCACTTTTTTAAAGAAAAAAACACAGAATAGGAAATGTTTATTATCATTCGAAAGAACGTTATTTCCTCCAAATGTTTTTCGCGGCTACCTCTCAGCTCGTCTATCCGCTGATTCTAATTTTCCGTGACTTTTTGAGCATTTCGATTGATAACTGCCGAACGACACGCGTGATGTTTTGCTCTAAGGGATGAATTGAACCGGTTTAGTTTAGACTTTACACATCCCCACAGCAGAAAGTCTAACCGTGTGATATCACACTATCTTGGTGGCCAAACGACCGGACCAAAACGTGAAATTATCTGCTCACCGAAGTGTTCTCTCAATAAATCTATTGATTGATGTGATGTGTTGGAAGTATTTGGGAAGGTCGGGTGGCTTCAAAACTTTACGTAAAATGCGCCAAGTCGTTTCATAGGTCAGTCCGAGTTGCTGCGAACGGCGCCGAACTAACTCTCCACGGTATTCGTGTACACTTTCAACTACCATTACCATATTTTCTTTACTGCGTCTTGGACATGGTCAATAATGAATGCTGGGTCTCAAGATCGGTGATGATGTTGCGAATAGTACCCTCAGTTGGCCGATTATATTGACTTTACTGCTGTGATCAAATTGAAAGGTGAATTTTGTCCTTTTCATCTCCTTCAAAGTAATCCTCTCTCGCTGCAATACACTTATGCCAACGAATTTTCCAGTCATCATAGCACTTGGAAAAATCCTCCGTCGTGATGGCCATCAGAACCTTCTTCGATTCAGCTTTTATATCCTCAACTGAGTCAAAACGGTGTTATCGGAATGAGCATGTGATCAATGATCACGAAAAACCAATTCAGTATGAGGCGCATTATCGCACTTCTTTGTTCAATAAATTCAAACATAGTAAGAATCGAAGAATTCACTTTAATAAACTCTCAAAACGACTCGTATCTCAAATACTAACGAATATTTTGAATTTGAAAATTAACTTAGATCTCACTAACAGTACTACCAACTTCCAAAAAGAAATTTACCCATTTGATCACAGTAGTAAGTTGAGCGAAGCGCGCTAAACGCATTCTTTAAAGAACGAGAATTTTCGTAATAAAGTTGAACGATTTGTAAGCGTTTTTCAAGCGTAAGTTTTCCCATGACGAAATGCCAAACAATACTGAACAAAAATAACATGACAGCTTGACACGACTCACGTGTGATCTGTCAAAAAAGGCTTTGAAGAAAGTACCGCTAATGAGATCAGCCGCTATTTGTTTAGGGGTTAAGGGTCACAATTTAACAAAGAGATTACGTTTTTTAAAATATAATTTCTTTTAAATATTCTTTGGAGGCTTACAGTATATCCGACAAATAGTTTTCGAGTTATTCGATAATTCGCAAAAGGTTTCAGAGTGCTCTGGAATTGAGTGTAAAATTTCAAATGCGTTTTTCTCAAAACTATGCTTTTGAACTATTTATTACCGTAGCTCGAAAACCGTTTGTTAAATTTGAAAGAAATGTAAACTCACCCGGATGTCGAAAACCTCTGTATTAGGTACATTGTAACATATTAACATATTGTAACAGGAAAGGATTTTATCTGAATTTCAATTATAAATCTGGGGTCCAAATATTCGATAGCTAGGGGATTCAACATTTTTTTTTGGATTTCGACAATGTTTGGCCATAAGGAGGCATACTTTAAAGGCATTAGCCGTGCAAAGTCTCATCCCGTTATATTGATTGCTTCTTGATTTGTACACTGGGAAGGAAAATTCAAATGTAATTTAATATTGTGATATATGGGAAATAAGCGTGGTTTTAGTCCGATTTCGCACATTTCCACACTGTTATATAATTCCAAGGCGGGCCATCGTTCACTTTGTAGCAACGTGATGCAAAAGTATAAAAGTTATAAAAGCAAGCACAGTTGTGATTAAAATGAAAATTGGTTAAGCTCGCATAAGGGTATAGAAATGTAAGACAAATGGACCTGTTTTTATATTTATGCTTGAAGATGATATGCTATATTGTAATAGACGTATCGTCCGATTTTTTTGAAATTTTAGATCGTGTTCAGCCGTAGTAGTAATACATACATTTAATAAATTACATGGCGTTTTCCAAGCATTGAAGGCGTCACGGACGGCATTCTCCGGAATAGCCTTTAGAGCCGAGGTACATACTGCTTGGATCCTTCTGACGTCGGAAGATTGCCTCTCTGTCTCGAGATCATACTTAAAGATCCATGACTCGTCAACTGAGATTACGTTATTCAAAAATTCGGGGTCACTTTCGCACGTGTTCAAGTTCTCTTGGTACACTTCCACTTGCCGCAATTTCAGGTCGTCAGTGAGGACTTTTGGGACCATATTAGCGCACACCTTGCGCATGTTTAAGTGCTCCGTCACATTGTCATAAACCACAGATTTTGATAAATTTAACATCTGGGCAATTTAGCGAATACTTAGTTGACGGCCTGAGTTGAAAACTTTTTACGGGTCACATTGTCGGTGTTTGTCAAAGTCGCAAGTCTCCCAGCACGGTCTTCATCAGCGACCTCTTCCCGGCTTTACAAAAATCCAGGTGCCACCGAAACACACCACTTCTTGTTAAAGCAACATCTGTGTAAGCCTGTTTGATTATATAAAACGTCTCTGTAGCAGATTTACCGAATTTCAAACAAATTTTAACCTCTGCTCTAACGAACGCTGCTTTTCGGCTTGCACTACTCACAGAAACACGTCGCGCGAAAATGTTTGTCCTGACTCTTCAGGTGCTCGGAGACAACTAACCAGCCGCTCGTTCCTTAGCTAGGAACGCCCTCTACGGAATCCAGTCTCCGAAGTACAGTCGCGGCGGAAGAAATCCAGTCCTATTATTTTCCGGACAAAGCCTTTATATACATACTACAGTGATCAAAATGTAAGGTGAATTGGTTATAAAATGTAAATTCTTTATACATTCTTCCAAATCATCTCCATGCAAGTAATAGTCATTCCATAAAACGCACTTTTGCCAATTCTGAGAACGGTCTTCTCCGGGTATAGTTTTCAATAAATTATATATAAATGTAAAAAAAAATAAGTTGAAGTTTGATTAGAAATACGAAAATACTTTTTCGACTAACCAATAATATTCTTTTTTGACTCTCTGACCCGGTGGAAAGAGTTCATGATGCACCGCAAGATGATAATCAACTCACCTTACTTTTGGAATACAGTAGTATATAAATAATTGAAATAAAATTTATACCGATATAACTACTTATTTGCAGAGACTTGAAGACTTATCTTGAAATATTTCGGTGAATTTGATCAGGATGTTGATAAAAAATTAAATATTTGGTGAAAAGGGCGTTTTACTTCAAAAGTTCGCTACGGTGCGAATACACCACTTCATTTATTATTAATAATTTTAGCTGGCATGATGAAATATATTCCCCAATAAATTTTACTAATGCTCAAGGATGTTTAATGTTCAGTACCGCCCTCACCAAGCACTTACATGGATGCGAAAAAATATCAAATATATTTGCTTAATCGATTTTGATTTACGTCAAGTAATTACAATTACATATATATAGTATAAGTACGTATGTACATACACGCAAGGTCTCTTATGTGGCGATGAACAGTTAGCCCAATCAAGCTAATTGCCGACAAAACAGTTTAAATTTGATGATGAAGTAGAAAGAGCGTCAATACATATGTATTTGTGAGTAGTTGATTGCAGACAAGAAGCTATAATTTTTCGCTTCTGGATTCGCCTGACTTGATTAGCAGTTACTAAACGCCCCGAGGCGTTTCATCGCAAATTGCTCAATTTCCTTTAAATCACGAAATTTGCGGAACGCTTAGTGGGTATGTGGAAGGTAGAGAGCGCGGTGGGCAAACGAGTAGTTGAAAAAGGGTTACATAAGGTGTTAATTGCTGATACACACCAACGACAACGGAGACGGAAAAGCTAAGAAGGGTGTTTCGGTAATCTAATAAAAGATTTTGTTCACCTGACTGCTCAGATTGACGCACAGTTTAAATGTAAGCCTTGGAGTTTTACACTCACTGCAAGATACTAAAATAATAGAAAGAAGAAGAAGAAGAAATAGAAAAATATTCGTGATGCCAGCTGGAGAATGATATCGACCGATCCCTTTAGTTTATCATAACTATTTACTAAATAGTTTCATTAATTATGATTAAGTCAAGTAGTCCAATTTCGTAGTTATTACTAAAATATGATCGTCTTCGACTGGCAATCCTTGCGTTCAATCATGGAACGTATGAGTTTCGCATAAGCTCGTTAAGTGCTGGCAACAATCAGCACTTGCGGCTCCAAGATCTTTTTGGCACAGAGCGGAACGTAAGTGATCCTACCTATTTGCTCTTTGCAGAGTTCAACTTGTTGGCATTCAAATACAAAACTTTTGCCAGCTTTCGCTAACAAAACAATTCGTGGGAACATGAGGGCCTTTTGTTCCCAGCTAATCGTCAAGTGTTTTAAATGACTAGGTGGCATCACTTAGCCCCTTTTTAGCCTGACCAACTTGAAAATCTACTGACATGCGTTAGAGAGTTATGCGCTAACATAACAGTTTTAAGAAAAGTGTGTTTATATCGAAACTCGATCTTGTGGCAGTTTTGAAGCTTAGATGGTGGAAAAGAAGCAAATACTCCTCTTCTTTCGAGCAATACTTATAAGGACCCAATTTTGCACATTTCTAGGAGTTACTCAACTTGGAACGATTTGTATTACAAACAACCCTTAAAGTGACAAGATCATTATATTTTCTTTCACATGATGTGTGAGTATAAAATATACATCCCGTAAGCCCTTAGTACCTTAGCCTAAATCGAAATTGCTTGCATGCGCTCATCAGCTCATAAGCCACGCATTGTAGAGCAGTGGAAACAGACCACAATTGAGCTTTGTGCAGCGATTTTCCGGTATTTGATGTGGCTAATGCGAACAAGTGTGTAGAGTGAGTCGGCATTTGGTGAACTGGTGAACAGGTGAATAGCCGACGGGACGGTATAAAGCGCAGCCAAAGCCAGCCAACGACCGGATGCAGTTGTAGCAGTGAATTTTGGAGACCTTCGCTTTAGTGTGGCCATCAATAACCATTGAAATGCTTTTAAAGGATGCTTCGTACGCGGCAATTGAATGCCCCAAAGTGCAGACTCGCCCACCCAAATTAGCACAACAATTAGCCGAAAGCGCTGCGCAGTGCTCATTCATGCCATTTCACCGGAAATGATGATGATGATGCTGCTGATGCAACGTGAATGCCAGTAACTCAGCAATCGCTCTTGTTTGCCAGCAATTATTTATCGTATGCTGAAACGAATTACAAATTAATGATTGAAACATTTTCCATGGCCCTTATAAGCATACGATAATTGATTGCGTAGCAATGACCCTGCAGCCATCAACGTGCAGACACATCGGTACGCAAATTGACTGGCTCACGAGTATTTAAAATTTCAAATCTCTTGGGTTCAAATATAATAATGATAATGTGAGCATCGCCGCACTGACAGATTATGCGCCGGAGGGGCTGAATTAAAAGCATTCCAAATACGATCCGAAGAGGTTTAATGCCTCAAAATGCATCTATGCCCCTTTTGATTCTATTACATTAACTATAAAGCTTTGTGTGAGCGCACAGACAGATATCTTTTTAGATAAAATGGCATCTAAACTTCGGTCTAACGTCGGTTGAGCCATGCACACAGCCATATTCTGTGCTCTAAGCCATGCTAAAACCATTTCCGCAAATATATACAACAAATTTTAGTGTTATTGGCGTTGTTGTTTATGTTATTTACAACCAAGCCGAGTCGCATCTAGTTAATTACTATAATCGACTTGTGAATTAATTGAAATTTGACCTGTTAAAATGGGGCCAACTATTAAATACCTATATCACTGAGGTAATTTGAAAATTCAGCAAACAAAATTAGCATCAACATCACGCTCTCTGGTCACCGGAGCAAATAGGCGGGGACGCAGTGTAGATTAAATTTTCATATTTCAACGTCTAAACTCAGTTTGTGCATACATACATATGTATATGTGAGCATTCATGAGCACAATTTAACAGATAAGTAAACCCAGTCAGCAAAATATTTGCCAAATCCGGAGACTAAGATTTTCGTAATTTAGTTCTGATATGCAATTAATTTGTGTTGCCTTTTTATACTCTCGCAACAATGTTGCTAAGGAGAGTATTATAGTTTTGTTCACATAACGGTTGTTTGTAAGTCCTAAAACTAAAAGAGTCAGATATAGGGTTATATATACCAAAGTGATCAGGGTGACGAGTAGAGTCGAAATCCGCATGTCTGTCTGTCCGTCCGTCCGTCTGTCCGTCCGTGCAAGCTGTAACTTGAGTAAAAATTGAGATATCATGATGAAACTTGGTACAAGTATTCCTTGGCTCCATAAGAAGGTTAAGTTCGAAGATGGGCAAAATCGGCCAACTGCCACGCCCACAAAATGGCGGAAACCGAAAACTTATAAAGTGTCTTAACTAAGCCATAAATAAAGATAATAAAGTGAAATTTGGCACAAGGGATCGCATTAGGGAGGGGCATATTTGGGCGCAATTTTTTTGGAAAAGTGGGCGTGGCCCCGCCCCCTACTAAGTTTTTTGTACGTATCTCGGAAACTACTATAGCTATGTCAACCAAACTCTATAGAGTCGTTTTCTTCAGGAATTTCCATATACAGTTCAAAAATGGAAGAAATCGGATAATAACCACGCCCACCTCCCATACAAAGGTTATGTTGAAAATCACTAAAAGTGCGTTAACGGACTAACAAAAAACGTCAGAAACACTAAATTTTACGAAAGAAATTGCAGAAGGAGGCTGCACCCAGGCTTTTTTTAAAAATTGAAAATGGGCGTGGCCTCGCCCACTTATGGACCAAAAACCATATCTCAGGAACTACTCTACCGATTTCAATGAAATTCGGTATATAATATTTTCTTAACACCCTGATGACATGTACGAAATATGGGTGAAATCGGTTCACAACCACGCCTTCTTCCAATATAACGCTATTTTGAATTCCATCTGATGCCTTCTCTGTATAATACGAGTATATACATTAGGAACCAATGATGATAGCGGAATAAAATTTTACAAAAATACGGTATTTGAAAAATATGTAAATGACGGATAATGATATCTCGATTATCACTTTATCATGCGAGAGTATAAAATGTTCGGTGACACCCGAACTTAGCCCTTCCTTACTTGTTTCAACGACGTTTGTGTCATGTGAGACATGGTACTCTGTTGCATGGTAATGGAGACTTACTAGGGAAACTACGGCAGTTTTATTCCTTTACCGGATAGTAATCTTGCACTTTCTAGTAAAGAAAAAAAATTTCGAAGGAATTCAATATTTTTTATTCGACGAAATTATCTATGGATGAGACATCTGCTATTCAGTTATATAGGAGAAAGTAACAGGAGGCGTGGATGCCGTTATATAAGATTGTCAAATATCTCCCTTCCACTTTTTTGCTCTTAATTCAATGCTTTTTAAAAAGTGTTACAGTGATCGGATTTAGTTCAAATATCCGCCATTTCGTTCGATAATCTGTTTCCATCTAGACGGCAACTTCATAATACCCCCTCCTAGAAGCACCACCCCCCATCCCCCTCTGCGAAGAATTCGGACAGCCACTTTCCACAAGCCTCTTTCGAGTTCAAGTTTACACCAACAATGGTGTTCGCCATGGACAGGAACAGGTGGCATTTACTTGGCGCTATGTCCGGGCTATATGGTGGATGCGATAAAACCTCCTATCCGAGCTCCCGTAGCTTCTGACGAGTCATTAACGAAGTGTGTGGTCTGGCGTTGTCCTGGAGGGACTCTACACCCTTCCTGTTGGCCAATTCTGCACGCTTCTGGTCAATCGCCTGCTTCAAGCGGTCCAGTTGTTCGCAGTAGAACTCCATGTTTACACGTCTATAACTGTTGAACGCAATATCCAAACTATTCATGCATAGCGTCGTTTGGTAAGTTACGTCAAGACCTTTCAAAGATGTATAGCATTGCCAGATACGAGCTCTGTAGCGCTTTATACATAGCCGCGAAATTCAAAAGACAAAAAGGCGGAAGGGAGATATTTGACAACCTAATATTAGGTTGTTATATCGGCTAGTAGTTAAAAAATTACAAAAGTTCAGTAAATTAGCACACATATTGACCAATGGAAATTACTCTATTTGGAATATAGTGACTAGGAGTAGCATTAACCCGATTTTATTCTATGCTCTGACACAATTATAACCGAAAACACAGCAAATTATCATATTAATTATCATGGGCGTAGCCCATCCAACCATCAAAATAGCTAAATTTTTACTCAAGTTATCGCTTTTACGGACGGATAGACGGACAGACATTCACCAGGATTTCAACTCGCCTCGTTATTTATGTCTACATTGCGACATTTAATGATTCGTCAATATTTGTTTTGTCGCCTTCAAAGTACTCCCCACCAGATGTAATACATTTATACCAACGATTCTTCCAATCCTCTAAACGTTTCTGAAAAGCACTTTTTAGGATGGCCTTCAGCTCTTTCAACGAATTGGGTTTCACCTTTTCGATCGACTGAAAACGGGTTCCACGGAGCGGCAATTTCAGTTTGGTGAACAGGAAAAAATTACACATATCCAATCTGGTGAAAACGGTGGTTGATCAATGGTATTCATTGCGTTTTTGGCTTTAAATTCGGTCACATTCGTGGCTCGATGCGATGGCGCATTATCATCGTATAAAATTTATTAATTTTTCTTCCAAAATTCCAATACGTCAATCAATATTTTCAAATAGAACTCTTTATTGACCGTCTGACTCTCCGGAACCATTTGATGATACACTAAACCACAAATATCGAAAAAATAAGCATCACTTTGATTTTTGAGTGGCTTTGGCGTGGTTTATTTTGGTTTTGGCTCGTTTTTTTCTCTCCATTCCGATGACTGTTGACTTGTTTGTATGTCAAACTCATAAACCCATGGCTCATCGCTAGTTATAATGCTCTCCATGAATTTGGGATCGGAATTCGCACGAACAAGTACTATACAAGTATATCCAAAGAGACCTGTTTACGGTACTCTTTTTGAAAAAAAAAAAAATAAAATTAGCTTTATGGGACGAGTCGAACAAGAACGCGTTTTGCACCTAAAATATCCACCAAGATTATTCGAACGGACCAAGAAGAGATGTCGAGCTCTCTTGCCATCTCTCTAACACTTGCCTGAGGGTTTTCAAGTACTGTATCCTTCTCTTTTTATACCCTGAACAGGGTATATTAAGTTTGTCACGAAGTTTGTAACACCCAGAAGGAATCGTCGGAGACCCTATAAAGTAAATATATAAATGATCAGTATGTCGAGCTGAGTCGATTTAGCCATGTCCGTCTGTCTGTCCGTCTGTCCGTCTGTCTGTATATATACGAACTAGTCTCTCAGTTTTTAAGATATCGTTTTGAAATTTTGCAAACGTCATTTTCTCTTCAAGCTGCTCATTTGTCGGAACGGCCGATATCGGGCCACTATAACATATAGCTGCCATACAAACTGAACGATCGGAATCAAGTTCTTGTAGGGAAAACTTTCACATTTGTCAAGATATATTCACAAAATTTGGTACAGATTCTTTTCTAAAGCAACAATGTAATCTGCGAAGAAATTGTTCAGATCGGTTAACTATAGCATATAGCTGCCATACAAACTGAACGATCGGAATCAAGTTCTTGTATGGACAACTTTCACATTTGACAAGATATATTCACGAAACTTGATATATGTTATTTTCTAAGGCAACAATGTAATCTCTAAGAAACTTGTTTAGAACGGATTACTATAGCATATAGCTTCCATACAAACTGAACACATAGTTACTAACAGAAATGCACCTGTGAAGGGTATTTAGCTTCGGTGCAACCGAAGTTAACGTTTTTTCTTGTTTAATGTTTTCTTCAGTTGAAGAGGTCGAAGGTCGTCCAGAACGAGACATGTTATCAACGATCTCTCGACCGTCTTTGAAGGCTTTGTTCCACTCGTAGGCTTGTGTTTTTGATAAAATTGAATCAGAGGAAGCCATTTCCAACATTCGTAACGATTCTGCACACAAAGTTTGGTTAGAAATACAAAAGTTTAGACAAATTCTTTGTTCGATTAATTATCGCAACGCACTACTGAGGAGTACCGACTTAAGGAGCTGCTGTAAATGAACTGGTTCACAGATCGCGCTAATATTTGGATAGTAATTAAGTCCAGTCCAGTCTAGTCAACTTATCAGAATAAATTTTTTGAAGTATATTAAGTTTGCCTAGAAGTTTTTATAATATATATAAATGATCAGCATGATGAGCTGGAATGATTTAGCCATTTCTGCCTGTTCGTCTGCCCATCTTTTTGTCCGTCTTTATATACACAAACCATTTCTACGCCAGTAAAAAGGAAGATACACTGGTCTGTCAATTTGTGATCGGAAATTTTGCAAACGTCATTTTCTCTCTAAGAAAGTGCTGATTTCTCGACGAAGTTACCGGATTTTCTTGTTTTAAAAAAAGTTTTTGGTTTAGTCTAAACTTGATATTCCATCGTTAGTGATCTTGATAATGCGTTTTCAAATATTTCAAATTGTCTTTTGAGTGTTCATTTTCGAAGTTCTTTTACTGTTCTACAGTTTTGTTAGGTCCTTGGGAACTGAGATGTTTCACATTTCCATTCTGTAGCTATCGTTCCGAGGTCCATTGATAATTGCACCACGGTACTAAGCACTTTGCTCACTGGTCTTCTGCATTAATCAACATGTAAGTATTCAATTTGTTTATGTGTACGCCAGCGGCCATGCCCACACACGTGCACATTTGTACACAGAATGTAATATAAATGTATATGACGTGACATAAATTTAGTCCGATATCTGGCAGCGCCACTAAGTGTGGGTAATTACAATGTTTGTGATATGTTTGCACAAGTAACTTAACTGCTTATCCGCTTGTCCATCTCCCTGCCAGCCAGCCAGCCAGCCAGCCGAACAGCCAGCATTCCGACGGCCAGACAGCCAATTTGTGTGCCAGCGAACGTACTACCGCCTCACCGGTAGGACAACAAATGCAACGAACCCCGTACACAGTATCTTGAAAGCTCCAGCAAGCGCCGAGTGTGGCGCAAACAAGCGCGTGGTGGGATTTGTCTGGACATTTGTGATTTAAATTTCAAAACACTTTACAAATTTGCAAATTTCCGTAAGACCCCCACCTCCTGCAGCCCCCCATATTTGTTGGTCACCCAACTGGACTTCTGGCTTTGCTATGGCTGTTGACGCTGTTTGTTGCTGGTTTTGCTTCCGTTGCTGTTGTTGTTGCTGACGCATGTCTAATGTGAGGTGAGCGGCTTGCACGTGCGTTTGCGAACACGTACATACACACATACATACAGAGTTATTCGTGTGCCTTTTAGCCGTGGCAAGCAGTGGCATTCAAGTATGTGTATGTGTGCGTTGTTTTTGGTTACTCATGTTCTACATGCCAGAGAGATTAAGATGCCAACATAAGCTTCGTGCCACTGCCAACGCACACTAACTCACCTTCACCTTCGCACGGCTGCCAACAGGATGTGCGTAGCTGGCTCGGTTAGGCCCGTGTAGTTCGTACAGATCTCGGAGTTTTCTTGCTGATTGCCAGCCCAACAGCAAAGCAAATAGATAACAACGACAACAACAACAATACGCTTGGCAACTTGTAAATGTTGGCAGCGCAACGCTTGCGGTCTGGAGATGCCGAGTTGGAAGTTGCCGCCCGCTACCCCTGCAGGTGCAACAAATAAGCAAATAACGGTAAAACGGTAGCAATAGCTTATGCTTTAAACAAGCGGCATACGCTGCATGTCAGTGTGTTGTTGCATATGTTGCATGCAACGCATACAAAGCAAGCCTCACGCACACATCTTTCTCCAAGAGTTTTTGCTATGGATTGCATTTCGCATTGCAAATTCTGCATTTTCTCATTTAGCAATGCCCATGACATACTGAGCACAAACAATTGAAATAGACATATTTGCATATTATAACACACACAGACATGTGCACATGCAGTAGAGTTTGCAATTCGAATTATAATTATGTGCCCGCACAAACCCACCGCTGCTCCAAGCATCGTGCCACCTGGCAGGGTAACAACAGCCAGATTTCTCCTCTTTGTCAAATCTATTGCATTTGTTGTTTGTGCTTTTGCCGTTGCCGTTGCCGTTGTATGCATCTATTTTGGACAGTTGTGAGTGGAAAAGCATTTAATGTGAGGCTTGTTAAAGGATTGCGCACTAAGCGGGGGGACAACGATATTAGTTACAAGCGTATATGTTATAACGGTATATTTTTGGTTACACAAAATTACTGCTATTATGCAGTCCACTGTAGTTACTACAATTTTAGTTAGATAACTCCGAAAGGAGGTGAGTAAAATCACTAAAACTTTACCTAAATGTGAACCTTTCGAACTCAGCCTCGTTTCTGCTTTAATCATAATATGCAGCTTTCTATGACCAGCAATCCAATTTCTGATTGAACCTTGAAGACAATTCGTTTACGTGAGGTTTCTGAAACTTAATTTATATATTAATAAGAATTTAGGAAATCTACGGAGAATCTTATTTAAGTATGTTTAACTGAATGAATAGTTTTTGTGTTATATTTTGTCATAACTCTTCGGGTATGTAGATAAGTAAGAGTGCAGCTCCTTCGGGCTCAATTGGCGCGAGAAGCGCCATTTTGATACAATATCGCAAGATCTTTATATCTTTGTACAAAAGATTTATATACAAGTTGTGATAGCGGAAATATTCCAAGAGTTTAATGTCTAGTTCTTGATAGAGCTGCACTCTCACAGAGTAAGTATAACTTACTCACTTCGAGTCTGCAGATGCGCCAAGTGTTGTTATATGGCAATCCCATTTTGAACGCATGTTCTCAAAATGGCCAATGCCCTGTTACGGTAGTTGTAAGTTTATATATACCTCTCCTGCACCTGTGTAATAAGCCCTTAGTTTTTCTGTCTTATTTTGTTCATATCTGTTAGGTTATTACACATATATTAGATTAGGTTATTTATTCAAATTGTGTATGTATTGATCTCCCTCTTCATCCTAGCGAGCAAGGTATTATCTTTGCCTCGGATTCGTCTAGAGAGACTCCTAACTTAGCCACTCGTCTGCTTTTTCATTGCCGAAAATGTTCCTATGAAAATGTCGGTTATCCAAATTACGCGTAAGTGGAGTTGATCTGGCAGTGAGCTTAATGCCATCCTACATATGTTGAATACGCTGGAATTGACTTTTTCTGACGACAAGGCTAGTAATGCTGCCATAGTATGGCTGTCTGTGTAAATGGTCCCGTAAATGTTCAATTGAACTCCACAGGCCTTCTCCATGCTCAATACTTCTGGAAGATGTCAGCTAAGGTGTTACATCATTATATAGAAACTGAACACGTAGATGACAAACTGGAAATAGAGAGGAATCACATGACATATAAAATTAAGGACGAAGCTATTGTTAGTTGTCTGAAAAAGTGAATGTTTATGGAAGCTTTGGGGTTTTAGGAGGGGTTAGGTGAAAATTTGAAGGCGGTAGGATTAATAAAATTGTATAAAAAGGTTTACTGAAGTCAGCTACGATACTACTAGTAGACAATAATTCGAAGTATAGGAGCAGACTCACTCAATGGAAACAAATAAACTATATTGTTCGTTTAGATTGGTCATCACAGTCACCATACGCCAACCCATTCTCTATTGGGACTTTAATGAAAGCCAAAATTTTATTATTCGGCTACTTCAACTGGAAGTCGCCGCCAGTGGAATTTGCGAATAATTTAGTTGCTAGCTGCTATCAAAGATGCCAGACTATAATTCGAGATCGTAAACAACGCTGGAGATTGGAGTAAGAATTCAATAAACGAACGTTCGAAACTGCTATAAAGCCTTCGGTTATTATGAAACGGTACGAACACTATATAAACAACTTTCAAACCAAAATTGGTAAAAAATATTTCTTATCAGAATTTTTGAGCAATAAATGTAAATGTGTCCTGATTTCTTCACAGGATTTCCGTATATATTGTAGTCGCCCTAATAATGTATGATAAAACAGAAAAAAAATTGGAAACTCACTAAATTATGAGAATCAAACTAATGACCTCTACTCGTATATCTGTTTGAATGCATCAAATGCGGATTTGTTTCTCGTTAGCAAAAATTGTGCCTTTTTGCTTAGATTCTAAATGAAATCAAAGCGTGTTTATCAGCGAAGGGTGCACTAATAAAATTCGTTTACTTTACGGTTTTGCACCTGTACATTGCGTACTCGAAACTAGCAAGATTTGTTATACATTTTAAGGAAAAACATTATCTATGATATAAAAATGAATCGGCAAATGTGTTGCAATTTGGCCAATTCTTTTTTTTTAAATGTTCGGTGAAGTTCAAAGATGGTTTTTACGGCGAGAAAAATTCCAATAATTGCCGGAAAAAATCTAAAAATAGCCCGTTTCTGGAATTATTGTTTGTTAGTAACGCTAAGGCTCGAGAACGGCTGCACCAATCTTGAAGAAATTTTCGGCGTTTGTTCGTTGTGGATCGGGGAAAGTTTAGAAATAAAAAAACCTTATTCTTTTCATGAGGAAAAGTCGTGAAATTGGACAATTCTAAAAAGTAACTTTTTTCCATAAATTTTTTTTTGTTTTATTTTCCAATTGATTTAAATATTTGTAAATTATTTGTCACTTTCGGTCGTTTGCTTTCTTTATTTCGGCTACTCAAAAGGTAAATTATTGAAAATTATTCAGTGAAAACTTTATGTGTGTTTCATAAAAAGGGATCAATTACAGATTGAAATTTGTTACGATGTCACGAAGAGATCGCGCTAATATTGGCAGCCCAAGACATATGAACGAGTACTACCAGGCTGCGATGACATACAAGTACATGCGGAATTATGGAACGTGGTCAATCAGCAAGCGATCGTCATGATGTCACAGCACACAGCACGACTTTTCAAACACCAGCTTCGATGCTTGATGAACTTTATCTTGAAGCAGTGTATGGTATATATGGTGCTGTTAGATGCTGGATGTACTCTGTTGATTACCAAAAAAGAGGTTTACCGAACGCACACAATTTTTTTTGGATGGCGGATGGTGATTACACCAAATTCATGATGCAGAGAAAGATCCAGTATTATACAATGTGATGAAAACCAACATGGTTCATGGACCTTGCGGACACCACAATCCCACTTCGGTTTGTATGTCTGACAATAAATGCACGAAACACTATCCAGGTGTTTTTTCGGAAACGCAAACTGGAAATGATGGATATCTACTCTATCGTCGTAGCTTACCAGACGTTTTGCAAATACGTGACCAAAGAAAGCAACATGGCGGTTATTGGTTATTGGCCTTGAGCGACATGAGATCAGCAAGTATCAAATAGGTCGAAAAGTTGACTCCAATAAAGCGCTTTGTAGGATATTTACTTTTGCAATTTATGAATGTTTGCCGACTGTTGTGCGTCTCGCAGTTCATTTGGAGTATGGCCAAAGAGTATATTTCAACCCAGGGAATACATTACATCCAGTGGAAACACCGCCAGCAACAAAATTGACCTTGACGAGTTTTTTCTCAACTTGCGTCAGTGATCCGTTTGCGTGAGCATTGCTCTGTTCGAAAATGCCTTGATATTATACATGGAATCGTCGGAGAAATAGTTACGTAGAAAGCAAGGTTAACCAGTAGCTTGACATACAGGTGTGCTCTCAACTAAGGCATTAGGGCGGATTTACACAATCCACTCTAAAAACGACGATTTCTTCCAACTTTGGTTGCTATTGATAAATGTACGTGGTTCAATTTCATTTCAGTCATTGCGTACTGTGAATGGTACGGTGTGTGCAACTTTTTGAGAAGCATGCCAGCAATTACAATTGCTAGAACATGATAATCACTGGAATCAAAGGATGGACGATGCGATAGCTACTTCGCATGCTACTAAAGTTCGCACACTTTTCGCGATGATCATTACGACATATCAGCTTTCAAATCCGCCTCAAATGGGATACGAACAAAGACATTTTACATCGTATTCGCTAAGAATTGGAAATGGGCAAATTCCGGTTGATGCTTCCAGCGGTTTGATATCAATTCCACCTGCCTTTTGTCAATTCACTTCAACGAAAGATGAACTCATCACAAATGTTTATGCCAACATTGGCCAAATTATCGTAAGTTCGTAATGGAACCCTATTGATTGTGCCGCAGCTATCGAATACAAGAGGCCAGAATACGTGATTCTATGAATTCCTTAGAGTTTCAACGATTTGCCATTTCAGTTTGAACGTATTCAGTTTCCAGTGAAAATTGCATTTGCGATGACAATCAACAGGTCAAAAGAATAGTGGCTAGAAGAGTGTGGCATAAATCTGGAAATGCCATGTTTTTCACACGGTCAGTTATACGTGGCGTGTTCACGAGTTGGAAAACCATCTTATCTGTACATTTACGCACCGGAATGGAAACCAAAAAATGTTGTTTATCAAGCTGCGTTACATTGAAAAAAAATTAGAAAAATCGGGAATAAATGATTTTTAACACAACCTAAATTCAACTTTCTTTTCATTTCAAAACACATAATTTCACGCAGGACAACGCATGCGGGGTCAGCTAGTTATCAATAAAATGATTAATTCTAATATAAATCCGTAAAATATGATTTATGGTTAGATTCAGGTATTGTATACGGGTTTCCGAAATATGTAACACCAATTCAATTGGTTTTTAGATGCCGAAACTATTTAATATAGACATTCACAAAAATAAATAGTAAAATAACCAATCCTGGAAATAAAATGGGAAGAGCTATTGGGAATTTCATCTTACGCATACTTTGGAATGAAAGTCTCTTCCTAACGGGAATAAAAGTGAAAGCTATTTAGTGTTACGGTAATAAAACTACTCTCATAGGATGTCTTAAGTGCTGTCTGGATTATAAATATTGCAAAAATGAGTAAGGAATGCTTTAATTCGGGTGTACCCGAACATTCGCCCAATTTTATTATTTTTAAGTACGAAGATACAATGTTATTAGTAAAACTCACTCTGTCATTTCCGTTGAGATAACTCACAGATTGGCTGATATATGCAGTATAAAGTCAGCCGGAAGTTTGAAAATTTTTATAGTATATTTGGTAAATTGGGGCTCAGGAAAATATTGACCCGACTCAATCCATTTTTGACACACAGGTACACTACTATCTCTACTCTAAAGGAATTATTCGAGCTAAAACTTTCCCGTTATATTAATTACTGCTTGATTTGTACACTGGAAAGTGAAAGAATCAAATAAAATTTAAAATTGTGTTATCTGGGAAGTAACGGTGTAATCTGATTCCGCCTATTTTCACACCGTGGCATAGAAAAATTTAGTCGAAAACGGTCTGTTGGGTCTCGAGACATGTGATTTCACCTGTGGGCGGTTCCATCTCATCGTCCAATTTCATCCATTTGTACACGGATGGCCAAAAGACGGAAGACAGACAGACAAACACCCGGGTTTCTACTCGCCTCGTCATCCTGATCATTTATGTATATATTCATATCTTTAACAAAACTATTATACTCTGTAGTAACATGTTGCAAGAGTATAAAATTGTGTAGCTTTATCTAATCACTGGTATTAGATTTTCAAGGGTTATAAAATAAACAGCAATTGTGTATACTTATATACTTTACCTTTTCCGCTACCACCAATAAAATGTGGATAAAGAAGGATCCAGCATTTCTCGAAATACGTATGTATGTATAATGCGATAGAAACTTTTTCTCCGAAACTCAAACGCAAATAGTATTGTGATATGTCGATGCATTTCGGCTGCTTGTTCATTGCTAAAGATGAGACATTTACTCACACACATCTAAATATGTTATCGCACGACGGCATATCGTTTTCGGCACAACGGTTCCGATAAGGTGAGAGTAATGCTGTTTACGAGACCAAGCCGCAATATACATTTCGGCCGCCCGCACCTAATTGCAAACAAACACAGCGAGCAGCAGCAGTGCCCAGCCAAGCCATCGTCAATAATGCGACCAGCTAAACGGACAACTGCTTGCCGGCGAGGACATTGGCACAGATTCCGGACCGAAGCGAGTTGTCGAAGACAATGTGTTAAAGGGTTGACAAATTGTGTGTGATTACAGCAAAATGTAGAGACCAACGAAGCGAGGGGATCAATGGCAAGTGGCGGGAGTGCCGAGCTGGGAAGGGAAAATGATATGGAATTGTGTAAATTACGATGTGTTTACATATCCATAGACACACACGCACACTCGCATACAATTTGAAATGCCGATTGGTAAACAATTTACGCAAAAGGCACTCACAGCCAACTTCAAGGGACATGTCACTGAAATCAGCCACACATTGCTGCGCACATTTGCGCTTATCTCGAAGCGAAGGTATTCTTGCGTATGCTTGTGTGTGTGTGGGACGCATTTCGGTGTAACCAATTCGCTCAGAGTGCGATTGTGATTTACCATAATTGCGAAACCCTTTGGATAATTGGACCCCAGTGTCGTGTATTAAAGCAATTGTCGTTTGTGTAACTGTATTTGTGAGCTGACGCTTATGTGCTTTACTCTTATGAGCTTTTCGATTTGCGCAATTGGCCTCGAGATACATTGTGTTCGTGGCGATGTGTGAGTTTGCCAAATTATACGCAAGTAAAATAGTCACGAATTACTGCGGTCACTCACACACACACACGCACCTAGGCAGAGCAGAACAAGAATTTATGCGACTGTATACAAACAGACGATTCAAGGGATAAGCAAACCATTAAGTCTGCGCAAACACACACACATACGTACACATTGGTTTCTTGGTTTGTTGAGTGTGTTGGACAGAGTGGTTGATAAGTTGTCCAAAGCGTCTGCTAAGCGTCAGATATTGGCTGAGATTTAGACAAGGGTATATTTAGACATCGATGTATGTATGTATGTTTCGTAAACGAACGAACGGGGAATTCCATGCGCAGTGTCAAGTAGATTCCACTGTTAAAATAGTCATCATCGGTTCGCCATATGTCAGCTCATAGACGTAAGTGAATGTGAATTCATTGAGATTATAGTCCGGAAAGCTTACCGTAAGTAAAAAAAATAAAAAAAGATTTACTTCGGTTGCACCGAGGCTATAATGCCATTGACAAATACAAAAGTTTCCATACAAGAACTTGCTTTGGTCGGTCAGTTTATGTGGCAGCTATAAGCTACTGTCCTTCGATTTAAAAAATTTCTTCAAAACCGATTTCAGCGGTTCCGACAGAAGGACGTGACGGTTCGATATCTTAAAAACTGAGGACATAATTCACATTACGGGTTTTTCAATAGGGACGCTACAAAAGTAGACCGATATCGACAGTGAACGATGGCAGTTTCATTAAGACGGCGCCACAAGTCACTCAGCGTATGTCACAATCAATTTGTTGAAAACCAAGTTTGGTGAACGTGTTATCTGATGAATTGGCACAGTCAATTAGCCGCCTTGGTCGTGCGACTTGATGGCGTTAGACTATTTCTTGTGGGGCTACGTGGTGGCCATGCAAAAGAAATCGAGTTCCATACATAATGGCATCGATTATTTTTGTTTTATTTAAAAAACAGAGGAACGTTCTTATTGAAAAACCCGTTATATACTGACAGACAGACAACTTTTTTACGGGGTCTTCGGCGTTACCTTCTGGGTGTTCGTGGGAAACCTAAGATACACATTTCGGGGTATATGTAAATGTTGATTATGTGCTTTCTCCATACTCAAATTAAAAGCTTAATCTCTTTGAGAAGAGATAAAATTTCTCTCAAAAGCGATTTTGCACCAAATGCACCATAAAGTAATGTCATAAATAAAAGCCTTCGGACTCATGCAAAATGCCTTGTATTACATTTACGTCTGTTCAAAAGTCCTTTTGGAATAATGTGGCAAGCCATTTTGTACGGTTCGTCGTCGTTCATCAACTACACTGCTTAATGGGTCACCCCTAATTTATCTGATGTGTTTGCTTACAACTTTATCTGAATTCTCACTTAATTTTATGCATTAACCCTTTTGCCTTACGCTGAATGCTTATTGTTTTATACCAATAACATCTCTTGTTTCCCACACTGCTGCTTATGAGGGCAAACTATCGCTTTTGGTAATTATCCTTCGGTGTAAGCATCCATCAGGTGCCAAGCACTAATTTAACGACATTTTACTCCGAAATGCTATATTTACGAACACAATTGAAAATTAACCCAGTAGTGAACGTTGAAACAAATAAATTGTATATTAAATCGAACTCTGAGTAAAGTGATCTTACCATTAAGCCATACGTAGGCATATAAATCCTTTCTAATGCCATGTGTAGTTCAGTTTATTATGAGTTGAAATTTATGTCGTTCAGGAAGTCAACGCATTTTTCGAATTTTAATAGAGATACTTTTTTGATACTTCATTCAGCCCCTCGAATCCGAAGCTCACAGATATTTTACACGAGTTCTAGATAAGGCCTCACTCAAGCAGATAAAATATTCTAGCATTTATTCACGCCAATTATACTACCAGTAAGTTGTGACCGTGACTAGGACAAAAACTTTCTTAAAGTCCTTTCGAGCAGGTGTGAATAAAAAGCATGCGCATTCCATCTCATTACCCTGGAGCCCAATATGCTACATCTACTGTCTCCCCACTTCTAAGGATAATTTCTAATGCAATGTGACGTAAGATTATATCTTTTTATAGCCATCAACGTATATATTGGTGTTCTTTATATCGTTTCTTACGTTATTAGCTCACTCAGCAGCTTTAGTAACCCCAAAGAACTCTACTTGGAAAACTTCTTGAGATTTTGCTGGCAGCTTTTCATCACACCAAAGGACGGTAAAGCAAGATGCGCTTAACTATTTGTGTAACGCCAATGCATGAGGAGAAGTGATAAGCACAATGTTGACGCTACCATTTTCTTATATAGACCACCACTGAATTACTCCCAGGTACTTGGTATAATCTTTATGATCCTTAGTTGTTAACTCTACCCCGTTAAACCTCGATGTTTCGTGTCGAGATTTTGTAACTAGTTCTAAACCACATCTTTGTGCATGTACATAGAACAGTTAAATTTATATACTCCAATTTATTTATTTTACAATATGCGATCTAACAATTTGTAACTCTTTCAACAAAATTCCTCACATCTCTACTATTTGATGCTACGGCTGATACTATGCCGGTCTCTTTCGACCAATTCAGCGATTTTATCGCAATTTTCGACGACAGGCCTTCCGGAGTGTGGCGCATCTTCGACCACCTCTACACCAGAACAAAAACGTTGAAACCATCGTTTTGCGGTGGAAATGGAAACTGTATCGGGTCCATAAACTGCACAAATTTTATTGGCGGCTTGAGATGCATTTTTGCCTTTATCGTAGTAGTACTGCAAAATACGCCGTATTTTCTCTTTATTTTGCTCCATGTTTGCGACGCTATAACTCACGAACGACTTAAAAACGACAATCAATCAAACATGATCGCATGACATCGCGTGAAATGAGCTTTCCAAAAAGGTGTTGCATGATCCGATGCGACGAATAAAACTAGAACTATGCGCATTCAGCGCCAACTAGCGAAAATACCGCAAGACTTTTCTGACAACCTAATATTATCACACCAACGCGACAAAAATTGTATCTTACAAGCTTAGGGTATACGCACAGTCATTAAATAACCCAAAACTTTAGTTTTCTGTTATTAGCAATGTCGTTAACCTAATAATTAAAATTTAAGTACAAAGTTTCTAAATGCAATCCTAACTTTCGTTATCGCATCGATTTTATTATTATGATATTATTGTTCCGCATAGTATTGAGAATCATAATCAGATAATGGCGAAATTCCAATGAGGTAATATTTTGTTTAGACTTTTTGGTTCTTTCGATAACAGCGTCCAATTTTCCATTGGATTTATTCACTTTTTATTCTATAAACAAATGGCGATTCACAGTGCGCGTTACTCTGGAAGGAACAGTGAGTTAACAACTTCAGTTGAAGTGCGCGGAATTCCACACTTGACTTCGAACTGATGGCGCAAGAAATTACTTAAACACGTACAAAATGCTATATTTTCCACATGCATAAGTAAGTAAGTAACAAATTTTGCTGCTTCGATGGATTTTTTTCCCCTAACACCAAGAATATATGCGGTCGCAGAATATTTGAAACAGTGCGCTTCTTCTGACATTTTGAATTGTAAAAGCTTCTTGAACCTTTGGTAACGGAATCGCTCTTTTCTTATAACTGTATAGAAAATAAGATTATTGGCCTTCTGCATCAGATTGGATATTATTACGATTCTCCGGTTACATTGACAATGGCAATGGGAAAGTATATGCCAAAGGTATAGTTGTCGACATAATCCGATGGTGAAATCTGTGATTAGGTAGTTGGTAGATAACGGAACAATTAATAGTCTGAAGGTACAAAGTCTGTAGAGTATGGTGGGTGTGGTAGCACATCCCATTCAAGCTGTAAAAGCTTTTGGCGAGTCACCAAACTAACTTTGCGTTACTACTAGTATTTAAAAGGTTACATGGGTTTCCTCAGGTTAAAAACAGCTTTTTTCAACAAGTTTTTTCTCACATAAAACTGACATATTTATTAGAACAGCGCGCCAGTCGTTTCTTCTTTTCGCTACGTGGCGCCAATTTGATATTCCAAGCGTAGCGTCCTTCTCCACTTGGTCCTTCCAACGGAGTGGAGGTCTTCCTCTTCCTCTACTTCCCCCGGCGGGTACAGCGTCGAATACTTTCAGAGCTGGAGTGTCTTCGTCCATTCGGACAACATGACCTAGCCAGCGTAGCCGCTGTCTTTTAATTCGCTGAACTATGTCAATGTCGTCGTATATCTCGTACAGCTCATCGTTCCATCGAATGCGATATTCGCCGTGGCCAACGCGCAAAGGACCATAAATCTTTCGCAGAACCTTTCTCTCGAAAACTCGCAACGTCGACTCATCAGTTGTTGACATCGTCCAAGGCTCTGCACCATATATCAGGACGGGAATTATGAGTGACTTAGAGAGTTTGGCTTTTGTTTGTCGAGAGAGGACCTTGCTTCTCAATTGCCTACTCAGTCCGAAGTAGCACCTGTTGGCAAGAGTTATCCTTCGTTGGATTTCTAGGCTGACATTGTTGGTGGTGTTTACGCTGGTTCCAAGATAGACGAAATTATCTACAACTTCAAAGTTAAGACTGTCAACAGTGACGTGAGTGACAAGTCGCGAGTGCGACGAATGTTTGTTTGATGACAGGAGATATTTCGTCTTGCCCTCGTTCACTACCAGACCCATTTTCTGTGCTTCCTTGCCCAGTCTGGAGAAAGCAGAACTAACGGCGCAGGTGTTAAGGCCGATGATATCAATATCATCGGCATACGCCAGCAGCTGTACACTCTTATAGAAAGATGGTACCTTCTCTCTTAAGCTCTGCAGCTCGAACTATTTTCTCCAGAAGCAGATTGAAAAAGTCGCACGATAGGGAATCGCCTTGTCTGAAACCTCGTTTGGTATCGAATGGCTCGGAGAGGTTCTTCCCGATTCTGACGGAGCTTTTGGTGTTGCTCAACGTCAGCTTACACAGCCGTATTAGTTTAGCGGGGATACCAAATTCAGACATCGCGGCATAAAGGCAGCTCCTTTTCGTGCTGTCGAAAGCAGCTTTGAAATCGACGAAGAGGTGGTGTGTGTTGATTCTTCTTTCACGGGTCTTTTCCAAGATGTGGCGCATTGTGAATATCTGTAATCAGTTTGTTGACGGTGGGCTTTAATCTTTCACACAATACCCTCGATAGAACCTTATACGCGATGTTGAGGAGGCTAATCCTACGGTAGTTGGCGCAGATTGTGGGGTCTCCTTTTTTATCGATTGGGCATACAATACTTAAATTCCAATCGTTGGGCATGCTTTCGTCCGACCATATTTTGCAAAGAAGCTGATGCAAGCTCCTTATCAGTTCTTCGCCGCCGTGTTTGAATAGCTCGGCCGGCAATCCGTCGGCCCCTGCCGCTTCGTTGTTCTTCAGGCGGGTTATTGCTATTCGAACTTCTTCATGGTCGGGCAATGGAGCGTCGGCTCCATCGGCATCGATTGGGGAATCGGGTTCGCCTTCTCCTGGCGTTGTGCTTTCACTGCCATTCAGCAGGCTGGAGAAGTGTTCCCTCCACAGTTTAAGTGTGCTCTGGGCATCGGTGACTAGATCACCTTTGGGGGTTCTACAAGAGTATGCTCCGGACTTGAAACCTTCTGTAAGCCGCCGCATTTTTTCGTAGAATTTTCGTGCATTACCCCTGCCGGCCAGTTTATCAAACTCTTCATACTCACGCATTTCGGCCTCTTCCTGCCTGCAAATGCGTCTCGCTTCCCTCTTCAACTCTCGGTATCTATCCCATCTCGCATGTGTTGTGGTCAATCGTAACGTTGCGAGGTAGGCAGTCTGTTTTCTCTCCGCTGCGAGACGGCACTCCTCGTCGTACCAACTGTTCTTTTGCACTTTCCGAAAACCAATGATTTCGGATGCAGCTGTACGTAAGGAGTTTGAAATGCCGTCCCACAGTTCCCTTATACCGAGTTGTTGACGAGTGTCAGAGAGTAGGAGTGCAAGCCGAGTAGAAAATCGTTCGGCAGTCTGTTGTGATTGCAGCTTCTCGACGTCGAACCTTCCTTGAGTTTGTTGGCGTGCGTTTTTTGCTGCAGAGAGGCGGGTGCGAATCTTGGCTGCAACAATATAGTGGTCCGAGTCGATGTCAGGGCCTCGGAGCGCACGCACATCTTAAACACTGGAGCGTGTCTTCCGTCTATCACAACATGATCGATCTGGTTGGTAGTTTTTCGATCCGGAGACAGCCAGGTAGCTTGATGAATCTTTTATGCTGGAATCTAGTACTACAGATAACCATATTGCGGGCCCCGGCGAAGTTGATCAGCCTCAACCCATTTGGGGATGTTTCCTCGTGGAGGCTGAATTTACCGACCGTAGTGCCAAAGATATCTTCTTTGCCCACCCTGGCGTTAAAGTCGACAAGCACGATTTTGACATCGTGGCGGGGGCAGCCTTCATAAATGCGCTCCAAGCACTCATAGAACGCATTTTTGGTCACATCGTCCTTCTCTTCCGTCGGGGCGTGGGCGCAAATCAGCGATATGTTGAAGAACATCGCTTTGATGCGGATTGTGGCTAGACGTTCATTCATCGAAGTGAATGATAGTACTCTGCGACGGAGTCTCTCTCTCACCACGAATCCCACACCAAACTTGCGCTCCTTTATATGGCCACTGTAGTAAATGTCACAAGGACCTACTCGTCTCTGTCCTTGTCCCGTCCATCGCATTTCTTGGACGGCGGTGATGTCAGCCTTTATTTTCACGAGAACATCAACCAGCTGGGCAGCGGCACCTTCCCAATTAAGGGTCCGGACATTCCAGGTGCATGCCCTCAAATCGTAGTCCTTATTTCGTTTGCCATGTTCGTTATCAAAAGTTGGGTTTCTCATCCGAGGCTGTTGGTAGTTTTTAATTGGGGGTGTTTTTACGTGACGGGTCCCAAAGTCAATGCACAACCCTGGGGAGTAATGATTCGCCTTCTCACGGATGTGTTTTGGTCACCCAGAGAATACTTGGTCAAAGACCGGAAGTTGTGAGCTGCTTGAGTCATATGTAAAAGAATCGTTTCTGGCCACTCCCAAGTGAATGGCGATCAGAGAACTTTCCTCACTTGCGTGAACTTCGACACATGACCCCATCTTCTAACATACACTATTAACAAAAAAAATTGAAGAATTGAAACTTGAAAACAAAATATTTTAATTGGCCATTGAGACGCCATTTCCGGTAACCCCTCAGAGAAAAGATCTGCTCGCGTTGGCAGGATAACTTCTTACAGGATCATCTAAGATGAAAACAAAATGTAAAATTTCATTATGATTGGTTGAGTAGTTCTCGAGAATTCTTGCCAACCGACTTCAAACCACAACTTCGAGAAAACACGCTTTTAAAAACGACGCACTTAGCCTAGTTATCCTCGAGCGCACAAGTTCTCAAGGCTGTATCTCCGAAACTATTACTCGGATCAACTTAAAAATTTAGGACAATATTCTAGAGATAATGTAGAATTTAATAAGAGAATAAAAAATCGACCCGTAAACCAATCTAACCCTTTAATATTCCGCGTAACGTAATTAAGGTAGAATACTCAGAATGCAGGGCTTATATTGCAGAAGATCACCTCTGAGATTGTCCAAATTTCGGTGGGTTGGGTTGGAATACCTTTCACAGTTCTCTGATGCTCTGTTCTAAACTACAACAAAGTAAGATAGGTTGTTCAACACGGGGGAACACAATGAGTATAATCGAAGCTCAGAGGCGATCGCTAGCGGTGTGGCATTCTTTCTTCCACCTCTTACAACCAACCAAATAATCAAATGCTTTATTTCGCTTTTGCCTACGACACACTGTGTCGCAAACCACGTGCCACATATCACATGTCCACATGACGCAGCCCACGCCTCTCAGCCTAACCTAGCGCACTTTTAAAGATCAATATTAACCGTCATGACTGCGAATTGACGAGTACGAACAATGGAATTAAAAATTCAGCGCGCTATGTTCATGAAAAATGACCAATTTTTTGATGGCCAACGATGTTCGTTTAAAACATAACCTCACAAAGCAATGAATAGCTAAAAATAGCACATGGCCGGAGTAACTAAGGCAACAATAACTCTATGTGTGGCTGCGAACTCACATGAAATTTACATTTTCATAACTCCGTCAATATTTGTACAACCAAAAGACTGGCGTGGCGTGGGTTGTTGCCACACGCTCAACGCCGACGCTTATCGTCGTTTGGCTTAAATTGAAATTTTGTGCCAGCGGAGTGGCTGTTCATTTGTTTGCCAGCGCTCTGCTGACATCTCTAACAAATTTCCGAGCATTCCAATCGAACCGGCAACAGCTACATGCAAGTGTAAGTGTGTGTGTGTGTGTGCAACACCGGAACATTTGTATAACACTTGATTGGGTTTTTTGCTATTTTTATTTTAGTTATTTTTCTGTTAGGCGATTGGTTGTTTGGCTCGCCTGTCAGCTGGCGATAAATTCACCAGAGCAGTCTGCTTGGTCGGTGGAGTAGACAAATATTTGGCGTCCAGCATGACAAATGGTTGCACGAACGGCGCACACACCAACAAACGCAGCATTACATATGCACATACATTGACCCTGCTTATGTGAGTATGTGATTGTATGAGTGTATGGGCGTGTGCGCGCGCGTGGCGTGTGGGAAGTGAATCTGCTTGCGAGCGGGTTACCGTTGTAGTCAATTACTCATATGCCGTATGCGCATCCCCCTCTCTCCGCCGCCACTGCATTTGGAACGAATTGAATGGCAATGTAAATCGATTTTAGCGCGCAATTTGAGGTGGACTAACCATGCAGCTGGTCAGTCAGCCAAATATTTGTTGTGCCGTACGTTCTATGTATGCACTTGTACCGCGTATTTACATGTGTAGGTGCACGTACGTACGTACGTGTACATTGAGTATTTACATTTATACGCAATTTGGTATAAATATTTGCCTAACAATCATCAATTGGCCGAACGCATGGTTCATACGGAGCGCGGTCGCATTTGGCGATGATTTGTCGGTTTCGGTCGGCAGTCAGCTGGCAATTTCCGCTTCGATTTCTGTGTGCCGGCTGATGCGGCGTCGCATCCAGTTGTCGATATCGTAAATTAAATTTTTACTTTAATCTCGATGCCATCGTTGGTGTGGTATGATTAATTGTTTTCCGCTGAAATGCCGTAACGAGGCAGAGCGATAGCGAAAAACGAAAGTTTCCACGCATTCGCCAGTCGTTGCACTGCACGGGTAATAACGGTTATAATGTTCTTCATGTAGTAAACACATATGAGTGAATACTGCAAAATTACCTCCCAATATGAGAGATTCGATTTTACGTATTTTATGCTTTCTTCTGTACTCTTTCCCACAGAAATTAATTGGCCTGACTTTCTGCCACAAATGGTTAGAGTACAAACATTGATGGCATTAAAATTAGAAACATGTACGGTTTTGCAGAAAGCGTAACTTTTTGACTGTATAAACTCGTTTTTTCGGTGCGGTAACTAGTTAATTTTGGAAAATTCAATAAACTGGATTAAACCCCTACATTTAGTAGTTCAAAAATTATATTAAGTGCGCTCATTTGCCCATTTCTCCATTAATTTTATGACTTATGGAATAACTTATCGGTTTGATTCAAGTACAACACATAAAATCCGTCAATTTCTCTTTTCATAAACATAAGTTTGAACACCTTTTGATTCCTTGAACTTACAGTATATAGACAGCCAAATCGATACACAAAATCACAAAATTTCTGATCGATATCTTAAAACTTAACTTTAAAGTTTGTGCCTCTCTTCGATTAATTTTACTCCGTATATAAAATCTGGGATTTATCTTTACGGAATCGGATGAATTTGATATATATTGTGTACCAGGACATTGCAAATAAAACGCAAAATATTTAATTATTCATCAAGATTTATTTTTTCGCCTTCAAAGTAATCTCCAACAGATATAATACACTTGTTCCAACGATTTTGCCAGTCCTCGAAACACCTTTCATAAGAACTTTTTGAGATGGCCTTTATCTCTTCGATCGACTAAAAACCGGATCCACGAATCACCAATTTCAGTTTGGTAAACAAGAAAAAATCACACGGGTCCAATTCTAGTGAATACGTTGGCTGATCAATGGTATCCATTGCGTTTTTATACTCTCGCAACAATGTTGCTAAGGAGAGTATTATAGTTTTGTTCACATAACGGTTGTTTGTAAGTCCTAAAACTAAAAGAGTCAGATATAGGGTTATATATATCAAAGTGATCAGGGCGACGAGTAGAGTCGAAATCCGGATGTCTGTCTGTCCGTCCGTCCGTCTGTCCGTCCGTTCGTGCAAGCTGTAACTTGAGTAAAAATTGAGATATCATGATGAAACTTGGTACACGTATTTCTTGGCTTCATAAGAAGGTTAAGTTTGAAGATGGGCAAAATCGGCCCACTGCCACGCCCACAAAATGGCGAAAACCGAAAACCTATAAAGTGTTATAACTAAGCCATAAATAAAGATATTAAAGTGAAATTTGGCACAAAGGATCGCATTAGGGAGGGGCATATTTGGACGCAATTTTTTTGGAAAAGTGGGCGTGGCCCCGCCCCCTACTAAGTTTTTTGTACATATCTTGGAAACTACTATAGCTATGTCAACCAAAGTCTACAGAGTCATTTTCTTCAGGTATTTCCATATACATTTCAAAAATGGAAGAAATCGGATAATAACCACGCCCACCTCCCATACAAAGGTTATGTTCAAAATCACTAAAAGTGCGTTAACCGACTAACAAAAAACGTCAGAAACACTAAATTTTACGAAAGAAATGGCAGAAGGAAGCTGCACCCAGGCGTTTTTTTAAAAAATTGAAAATGGGCGTGGCGCCGCCCACTTATGGACCAAAAACCATATCTCAGGAGCTACTAGACCGATTTCAATGAAATTCGGTATATATGTAATATTTTCTTAACACCCTGATGACATGTACGAAATATAGGTGAAATCGGTTCACAACCACGCCTTCTTCCAATATAACGCTATTTTGAATTCCATCTGATGCCTTCTCTGTATAATACGAGTATAAACATTAGGAACCAATGATGATAGCGGAATAAAACTTTACAAAAATACGGTATTTGAAAAATATGTAAATGACGTATTATGAAATCTCGATTATCACTTTACCATGCGAGAGTATAAAATGTTCGGTGACACCCGAACTTAGCCCTTCCTTACTTGTTAGCTTTAAATTCGGTCACATTTGTGGCTCGATGCGATGGTGTATTATCATCGTACAAAATCCATGAATTGTTCTTCCACAATACCGCCCGTTTTCGACGGATGTTCTCATCCAAACGCCGCAATACGGCCAAACAGAACTGCTTATATTAACTGTCTGTCCCTCCGGAACAAATTCATGTTCCACGAAGCCATGAAGCTCATCGAAAAATTTGGCGTATAATGCTCTGCATAAATGTGGGATCGGGATTCTCACGATCGCCTGCTTGATTACGGTATTCTTTTAGAAACAAATTTAGCTTTATCGAGACGAGTCGAGAAGTCGAGCGTTTTATTCCTATCTCTCTAACACTTGAAAGACAATTTTCAAGCGCCAAATTCTTCACTTTTTTAATATTTTTATCAGTTGAAGAAGACGTCCAGAACGGGACATGTTTGCAACGATATTTCGACCTTTTTGTAGTCTTTGTTCCCTTTTATAAGCTTATGTTTTTGAATCACCGTAAGGCTTTTCCAACATTCGCAACGACTCCGCACACGAAACTTGGTTAGGAATACGAAATTTGAGACAAATTCTTTGTTCAATATTGAGGTTACCGATTTAAGAAGCTGGTGTAAAAAATATATTTGGCATAGTGATTAAGGACGCTCCTACCACCTTAGCAAATACGTTTTTTTGAAATACTTTTACCCGGGAAATTTAATTGTAATTTCCTTTATTTGCCTTAAACTCCTGAGATCCAGTACTTCAAGGCTCTGTTGCCTTCAATATTCCGGTAAATCTTGATGGTTTCATGTTTCCATATTATAACCTTATTCATGAAAATATTGAATGTGATTTTTTTTAAGATAATGTCATTACTAATATTTTGCTAAATATTTTCTTGTTAGTAATAAAAATTTTGTTTTTCAGATAAGATTTTACTTCTGTGCGCCTCTTTCGCGGATACAAATGCTATGTGATCCTTATTCTCGTGCTTTCTACCCAAAATATGCGAAAAATTATGTGGAAGGGTTTACTAAAAATCGAAGGTGAAAATATCCAGAATTACTGTCTGTAAAATATCCGGTTTTACTCTATGAAAATTTCGCTTTCGTTGTAAAAGTAATTTGTATCGAGCACTCAGAAGCAATGAGGTCGCCAAATACCCAGATATCGGAAACATCTACTCCACACTTATTTTCTCAAAATAAACTCAGTGATTTAATATGTGATCAGGTTAGGAAAGATAAGAAATTGTCAAAATTTTGTACATGGAAGAATATTGTTTTAATGGCATTTGTAATTCTTGAAATTTGTATGGAAAAGTTGAAATGTTAAATATTTGTTGGTCCTTTGATATGGCAAATTTATAACTGTTCTTATATTTACTGACTTGTATTGGTAGTCGAAAATTTCCTAGAAAACCAGTAAGTTTCAAATTATGATGATATTGTGCAATATATGCTGATAAACTGGCAGACTCTAGCAACAAACGTCTGGCTAAATTTTCGAATAATTTTTGAAATTATGTTAAGGAACGGTCGATGAGTCCAACTGGTATCTAAGCGTGTTGGAAGAAAGGTTTCAATGTTGATGGGATCATCACAAGATGGCCGAACGCTGTTGATTCTTAAAAACATATTTACATATTATCAACTGGAATATTTTAAAATGAAAGCACATAAAAGTCTTTTAATGCTTTCGATATATATCTCTTTGATTACTTCAATACATCCACATTACAAATCACTGATAATCTCATGAATTGTTCAAAATATATCTTGTATCTAGGGCAACAAAGCATTAGACTAGTGTAATACTTAACTTCGATAGATTGATATTTTGAAATCTAATGTTATATATATCTGGTAACCGGTATTGGCCAAAAAAGCTATTTTTATTTTGAAATTGGCAAATTTATCGCTATTTTTAGACTTTAACGGTAATTCAGGAAAAAACTCACCACAGTGAATTAAGTTGGTATCTCATAAGTCTTTCAGCAATCAGATAGGCTATGTTAGGTCATATGGTTGATCTTAATCGTTGGATCTTACTTGGAAAAATTTCCTTCCCTTATGTTAACCATAAACTCCTAAACGTGGATTGCCAGATTCTAAAACATCGACAAAGTGTTTTGAGCTTATTACAAATTTGTAATATGCCAGCCCGCTAGGTTCGAGAAGATGTATATATCGAGACTTTTCATTCTTAGTTGGATAAACGCCGGACAATTGAGGAGAAAGTAACCAGATGAGCCCACCTAGCCTTGCTCCAACCAGCTTTGGCAAAGCAACTATTTAGTTGGAACTCTTGTGAACCAATTAAAGAGTGTTCATTTGGAACACCGACTAGATTGACTTTGCTAAGAGCAAGTGGTTTGGCGGACCTCATTCCATTAACTCCGGGTTAGAAGAATTTCGCAGTTAAAGTGTAATTAAGAACTCCAATATATTTTATAGTTATAGCAAAAATAAAATAAAGACATTTGCAATTTTGCAGATCAAAGGTCTAATGGATTTCTAAATAAAATCTTTAATGAAGAATTATGGACCTTTAGCAAAAAGCTAATTGATGAGCTGGACATAATTCAATAAATTGAAATCCTTATGCTAGGCAAGTTTAAAATGCTATACAGCAGCTTGCAGAATAAGTAGAATGCTTTACGCAGTTAACAAAATCATAATTATTTGTTAGACTATAACTTTCTGTTTATCTAATTGCTCGACGCCGTCTGTCTGTTTATTGTGAGTCATTAAAAGGCTGTTAAGTTTATTTTATTCACAGTCAGTTTCACAGTAGTTTGATAGATTATTCTATACCCAAGATCTATCAGATCAGATTATACTCGTCAATGCTGCTTACTTAGTAGCTTCATTCCACTTTTCTGCAATGATTATTGAATCATATATAAACCACGTGATCGGTGAGTATCGACGGGTGCATTTTCTTGCCTGATCAGTAGTTTTTTTAGTAATTTTAATTTTCGAAGCATTTACTCTACACCGATGATTCTGACGTATTTGAAAAAATCAATATTTCTCAGATACCCGAGAGATCGAAAGTTATAAGTGCGGTGTCCATCTTTGGTGTTAGAAAGCGCGACCACCATGGAATGCCGTTCGATTACTTTCAACTGTTGCTATTGTTATTTTAATTTTACTAAAGTTGTTGAAGTTTTATTTGAGAAAAAATCTCAATATATGAAACAAATACAAGGTCTGTCGCAAAAGAAACAGGACTGTTAAAAAACAAAAAAAAATTAATATTTTTCAAAAGTTATATTATTTTATTCAAAGTAGTTTCCTTGTGCTTCGATACAGCGTTTAGCCCGGTCAATTAGCATTTCAAATGAGTGTTTAAGGTCATTTTTCGGAATGCTCTTGAGAATATCGGTCGTTGCCTTTTGGATAGCTGAAATGTCCTGAAACCAGTGTCCTTTCATGGGCAAATGAAGTTTTCCAAATAGGTAAAAATCACAGGGTGCCAGATCAGGTGAGTAGGGTGATTGATTAATGGTTGATATGGAGTTTTTTGTCAAAAATCAGTGACAAGCGTCGACCGATGACACGGCGCATTATCGTGCAACAGGCGCCAGGACCTGCCTCACGGTATTGTGGTCGAGCACGACGAATGCGTGACAAAAGACGCTTCATAACACCAAGATAAAACACAGCATTAATCGTTTGGCCAGGTGGGACGAACTCTCGGCGAACTATACCCTCGGAATCGTTAAAACAAATCAGCATTGTGTTTATTTTTGACTTCTGAAGACGACCGACTTCTGATCGTCACAGAGGTCCTCACGACCTTCTTGGAATCGCTTAAACCACTCATGCACATTACTACGGGATAGGCATTGATCACCATAAACTTTTTTCATCATTTGAAATGTTTCAGTAAATGTTTTCCCAAGTTTAAAACAAAATTTAATATTTGCTCTTTGCATTTTACGACCGATGACCAAAAGCTGCTGTCACTTTTTGATCGATAACATCGATGGTAGTTATCCAATTGTCTTAAAAGTCTTACGAAATGTCAACAAGAGATCAAACTTTTTATTTCATATACCCACCAATAGGTGGCGCCACCAGAAACAGTTATATTTAAAAAGTTCTGTTTCTTTTGCGACAGACCTTATAAGTTCATTCGACAGAGTATTCGGTTTTCAGTTTCACACATCGCACACATCTAAACTTTTACTTATGGTGATTGATTCCTTCAATTTGAATCACCCCGAACTTATTTATATCATCTGATAATTATGATAACAGTTGTTTGAATAGAAAAAAGTGCGATATGCTATATTATACCATTGATATTGGCTTTGAAAACCATATCTCAACATAACATCCATAAGAATCAAGTTCTCTAAAATTGAGAAATGAAAACATTCTTTTCATACATTCGTTTTATGATGAGCCTTAATGTTCCAAAAAATATAATGGACGTACATATATATAATTGTTATACGAAATGCATATGAGAGAAGTATTATAGCTTCGATGCAGTCGAAGTTGACGTTTTTTCTTATGTTGCGTATATAATTGTTGTATTTTTTTACTAAGTATTGGGGCAATTTTTTTATAGCTTTGGAATTGGTTTTCTCGATGGTGGTGTTGCTCATTTTATGTTTTCAATAAAATACCTTTAAATATTAATTTGTGGTATTAAAAAAAACACGAAAGACTTCGAAAAACGCGCTAATGTGGAAGCTAATGAAACATAGCAGACGATCAAAACAACTTTTTTCCATATTTGAAATGTTGAAATTTCGCACAAAACCACGCAGGAGCACTTCCATTTCGCCACACAACCCACATACGCCCGCTCGCCTGCCTGTTCGGGCACAATTAGCCTCAGCAACCTGTGTCGTCGTCAAAGTCAACCTCAAGCAGCAGCGTCGCATCCATTATCAACATCGCATGTTATTCAAAAAGTTTGCATTGACGCCTGCAAGTGGAAAAACTGTAACTGAAATAAAATGTTACATGATGAATTTTATTAGAATTTACAATTTTTGAAGTTTGTTGTGGAAAAAGTTTGAAGTGCACTTTGCACGCTGCAGCTGTGGCTGCGGCTACGGCTTCGGCTGTGGCTGCGGTTGTGAGTGCTCTATGAATACGCATAGCGAATGCTAATGTAACAAGCAGCACATATGTACCGTTATGTGTATCTCGTCAGCTACACCAGTTGCAGCGTGTGTGCCGAGTTGTTTGTGTCGCAATGCGTTGTATGTGTGGGTGTGTGTGAAGGAAGCCGCATACACTTACATACTTACGTGTGAGTTTTTCGGTATGTTGGAGGGTGTTAATTGCGTTGGAGCCACAAATACCCGCCTAAGTGGTTTGTGGAAGTAGTTAAGCGCGAATAGCTGACGCGTGCGCGTGTCTGTGTTGCAGCCGCACACACACGCACACAAGCTTGCTTACTCGCTGGCATTATTTAATACGTAAATGTGACTTTGGTGAGTGCCTCTAGTCAGCCATGCACGAAATCAACTGACACAAATGACTCTAATATAAATTTCGGTATGCCGGGATGAAAATGTCACTCATACGACCTGTCTAACCGCAGCACATGCCATGCGAGTGGGTGTGTGAGCGTGACAGCATGTGCGATCTGCTTTAAATAACTTAATATTATTTTATTTCGCAGCAGTTTGTGGCTGCCATTTTTCATTATGTTCACGCAAAACAAACAGCAACAACAACAAATAGTGATTGGCCAGCATTTAAAATTGTATTTTTGTGAGATAAACAATTTTCTCAATTGCCTCGATTATAAATTTCAGCAAATTTACGAAAATGTTTGTTAACAAGTAAACAAATGGGCTGGCAAGTTGACGAAGACATCAAACAATTGCGCATTTGGCAAATTAAACCTATCTTGGCTAAACAATTCCGAATGCTCTTCATGCCTACAAACACACACATCTGTAAGTGTGGCTGTGTGCATGTATTTGCGTGAAGAAACCAGCAAATTCAACAGATTTTCGACAAAATGTCCGGTGCTCAGTTGTTATTGTCTAAATGTAGTGCGAGGACCAGCTGCCACAAAAACGGATATCTTCCGCAGTTTATCTTTGTTCACACTTGTGACCACATGCCTACATAGGTACATACATATATACATGGAAAAGTGTAATGGTGTGTGTGGGTGCACATTTTACACATGTTAACGGAAGGATAACAACATGGCAAACGCAAATACACACGCGCACAGCGACATATTTTCGCATCGAATATAAACTTTCGCAAAGATAGCCGACTGAAGATATTTTACGAGTTTGCCATTCAAGCATGCTGCGCCGAGACAATTGCAATATTCCATTGTTTCCAGTGATAGCAAATAGCATTTGCCCAGAATTGCAGTAACTGTAAACATTTTTGTTGTTGTTTCAGTAGCTTAATTTAGTTACGAATTCACTTTTATTTGCAAACTGTTTGTTTGTGCGTATGTGCATTCGTATTGATATATTGGCGACAACATGCAGAGTGCAAATTATCTCGAGTACAATTAACATACTTTTAGGCGATTTGCTGTCCGCCTGTGTGAGAAGTGTGTTTATTTGAAGTTATGCAACTCTTATTTTAAACGAAACAGGAAAATTAATGAAAAACTAACGAAAAGTAATTTTAAAGAGAGTTTCGAGTATGTGGTTACCGCTATTTCTTCTTATCAAGAAGATCCCTGAAAGTCTAATTTCGTTGCAGAGTACAAATAAAGAATGTAGCCTAACGAAGTCACATCATAAGACCTCGGTTGTCACCCCCGTGCTCTTTTATAGGATTTAGTAATAACCAGTTTCACTCATTGTGTGGGTTAATGCTAACTTATTGGAATTATTTGCCAATAACAAGCATGAAATTGATCTGGAGCAGCAAAAACTTTTGACTTATTTCTTTGTAGTGACTACCATTTGCGGTAATGTTTATGAATCTTCATTTCTCGAAACAATAAAACTATACAAAACAGGAACAAGTGGCAATTCAGACTATAAGATGGAAGCTTAAGAGCCTTCTCCATAAGTTCCCGGAATTTCCAGTCAATTGTATGGCCGGACAACGTTCTGATTGGCTAAAGATGGCTTCTTCTGGGAGATTGCCTTCTTCAGACAAACTTATTGCTGACAGTTCAAGACAGCGGCTGACTGTAAATGATATCTCCAAGTCTTACTAAAGACATACTAGACCTCTCTGACCGCCAAAACGCGATTCGACCACAACATTTTCAGTTGACGTTATTGTTTTGTTGTTTTTATAGTCTCGCAACAAAGTTGCTAAGGAGAGTATTATAGTTTTGTTCACATAACGGTTGTTTGTAAGTCCTAAAACTTAAAGAGTCAGACATAGGGTAGGGATGTCTGTCTGTCCGTCCGTCCGTCTGTCCGTCCGTCCGACTGTCCGTCCGTCCGACTGTCCGTCCGTGCAAGCTGTAACTTGAGTAAAAATTAAGATATCATAATGAAACTTGGTACACTTATTTCTTGGCTCCATAAGAAGGTTAAGTTCGAAGATGGGCAAAATCGGCCCACTGCTACGCCCACAAAATGGCGAAAACCGAAAACCTATAAAGTGTCATAACTAAGCCATAAATAAGATATTAAAGTGAAATTTGGCATTTGGGGACATATTTGGACGTAATTTTTTTGGAAAAGTGTGCGTGGCCCCGCCCCCTACTAAGTTTTTTGTACATATCTCGGAAACTACTACAGCTATGTCAACCAAACTCTACAGAGTCGTTTTCTTCAGGCACTTCCATATACAGTTCAAAAATGGAAGAAATCGGATAATAACCACGCCCACCTCCCATACAAAGTTTATGTTGAAAAACACTAAAAGTGCGTTAACCGACTAACAAAAAACGTCAGAAACACTAAATTTTACGGAAGAAATGGCAGAAGAGAGCTGCACCCAGGCTTTTGTTAAAAATTGAAAATGGGCGTGGCGTCGCCCACTTATAGACCAAAAACCATATCTCAGGAACTACTAGACCGATTTCAATGAAATTCGGTATATAATATTTTCTTAACACTCTGATGACATGTACGAAATATGGGTGAAATCGGTTCACAACCCCGCCTTCTTCCAATATAACGCTATTTTGAATTCCATCTGATGCCTTCTCTGTATAATATATACATTAGGAAATGAAAATACAATTCAATACTCAAAGTACAAAAATTTATATAATCTAATTAATTTTACTTCTTCTTCTTCTTAATTGGCGTAGACACCGCTTACGCGATTATAGCCGAGTTAACAACAGCGCGCCAGTCGTTTCTCCTTTTCGCTACGTGGCGCCAATTGGATATTCCAAGCGAAGCCAGGTTCTTCTCCACCTGGTCCTTCCAACAGAGTTGGAAGTTGGACTGCGTCGAATATTTTCAGAGCTGGAGTGTTTTCGTCCATTCGGACAACATGACCTAGCCAGCGTAGCCGCTGTCTTTTAATTCGCTGAACTATGTCGATGTCGTCGTATATCTCGTACAGCTCATCGTTCCATCGGATGCGATATTCGCCGTGGCCAATGCGCAAAGGACCATAAATCTTTCGCAGAATTTTTCTCTCGAAAACTCGTAACGTCGTTGCTGTCATCGCCCAAGCCTCTGCACCATATAGCAGGACGGGAATTATGAGCGACTTATAGAGTTTAGCTTTTGTTCGTCGAGAGAGGACTTTACTTTTCAATTGGCTACTCAGTCCGAAGTAGCACCTGTTGGCAAGAGCAATCCTGCGTTGGATTTCCAGGCTGACATTATTGGTGGTGTTAATGCTGGTTCCTAAATAGACGAAATTATCTACAACTTCAAAGTTATGACTGTCAACAGTGACGTGAGAGCCAAGTCGCTAGTGCGACGACTGTTTGTTTGATGACAGGAGATATTTCGTTTTACCCTCGTTCACTACCAGACCCATTTTCTGTGCTTCCTTGTCCAGCCTAGAGAAAGCAGAACTAACGGCGCGGGTGTTGAGGCCGATGATATCAATATCGTCGGCATACGCCAGCAGCTGTACACTCTTATAGAAGATGGTACCTTCTCTGTTTAGTTCTGCAGCTCAAACTATTTTCTCCAGAAGCAGGTTGAAGAAGTCGCACGATAGGAAGTCGCCTTGTCTGAAACCTCGTTTGGTATAGAAGAGCTTGGGGATGTCCTTTCCGATCCTGACGGAGCTTTTGGTGTTGCTCAACGTCAGTTTACACAGCCGTATTAGTTTTGCGGGGATACCAAATTCAGACATCGCGGCATAAAGGCAGCTCCTTTTCGGGCTGTCGAAAGCAGCTTTGAAATCGACGAAGAGGTGGTGTGTGTCGATTCTCCTTTCACGGGTCTTTTCCAAGATTTGGCGCAAGGTGAATATCTGGTCGGTTGTTGATTTTCCAGGTCTGAAGCCACACTGATAAGGTCCAATCAGTTTGTTGACGGTGGGCTTTAATCTTTCACACAATACGCTCGATAGAACTTTATATGCGATGTTGAGGAGGCTAATCCCACGGTAGTTGGCGCAGAGTGTGGGGTCTCCTTTTTTATGGATTGGGCATAGCACACTTAAATTCCAATCGTTGGGCATGCTTTCGTCCGACCATATTTTACAAAGAAGCTGATGCATGCTCCTTATCAGTTCTTCGCCGCCGTGTTTGAATAGCTCGGCCGGTAGTCCGTCGGCCCCTGCCGCTTTGTTGTTCTTGAGGCGGGCAATTGCTATTCGACCTTCTTCATGGTCGGGTAATGGAACGTCTGCTTCATCGTCATCGATTGGGGAATCGGGTTCTCCTTCTCCTGGCGTTGTGCGTTCACTGCCATTCAGCAGGCTGGAGAAGTGTTCCCTCCATAATTTAACTATGCTCTGGGCATCAGTGACTAGATCACCTTTGGGGGTTCTACAAGAGTATGCTCCTGTCTTGAAACCTTCTGTAAGCCGCCGCATTTTTTCGAAGAATTTTCGAGCATTACCCCTGTCGGCCAGCTTATCAAGCTCTTCATACTCACGCATTCCGGCCTCTTTCTTCTTCTGCCTGCAAATGAGTCTCGCTTCCCTTTTCAACTCTCGGTATCTATCCCATCCCGCACGTGTTGTGGTCGATCGTAACGTTGCGAGGTAGGCAGCCTGTTTTCTCTCCGCTGCAACACGGCACTCGTCATCGTACCAACTGTTCTTTTGTATTTTTCGAAAACCAATGGTTTCGGTTGCAGCTGTACGTAATGAGCTTGAAATGCCGTCCCACAGTTCCCTTATACCGAGTTGTTGACGAGTGCTCTCAGAGAGCAGGAGTGCAAGCCGAGTAGAAAATCGTTCGGCTGTCTGTTGTGATTGCAGCTTCTCGACGTCGAACCTTCCTTGTGTTTGCTGGAGTGCGTTTCGATCTGGTTGGTAGTTTTTCGATCCGGAGACAGCCAGGTAGCTTGATGAATCTTCTTATGCTGGAATCTAGTACTACAGATAACCATATTTCGGGCCCCGGCGAAGTCAATCAGCCTCAACCCATTTGGGGATGTTTCGTCGTGGAGGCTGAATTTACCGACCGTAGTGCCAAATATACCTTCTTTGCCCACCCTCGCGTTAAAGTCGCCAAGCACGATTTTGACATCGTGGCGGGGGCAGCTCTCATAAGCGGGCTCCAAGCACTCATAGAAGGCATCTTTGGTCACATCGTCCTTCTCTTCCGTCGGGGCGTGGGCGCAAATCAGCGATATTTTGAAGAACCTCGCTTTGATGCGGATTGTGGCTAGACGTTCATTCACCGGAGTGAATGATAGTACTCGGCTACGGAGTCTCTCTCCCACCACGAATCCAACACCAAACTTGCGCTCCTTTATATGGCCTCTGTAGTAAATGTCACAAGGACCTACTCGTCTCTGCCCTTGTCCCGTCCATCGCATTTCTTGGACGGCGGTGATATCAGCCTTTATTTTTGCGAGGACATCAACCAGCTGGGCAGCGGCACCTTCCCAATTAAGGGTCCGGACATTCCAGGTGCATGCCCTCAAATCGTAGTCCTTATTCCGTTTGCCATGGTTGTCATCAAATGGGGGGTCTCTCACCCGAGGCTGTTTAAACTTTTTCATTGGTATAGTTCTTTTACGTGGCGGGTCCCAAGCCCAGTGCACAACCCTATGTATGGAATGTTTCGCCTTCTCACATTAGCTCGCCTTCGAACGGCTGTTCTTAGGCTACCCAGAGGATACTTGGTCAAAGACCGGAAGTAGTGAGCTGCTTGAGCCATGTGTAAAAGAATCATTTCTGGCCACTCCCAAGTGAATGGCGATCAGAGAACTTTCCTCACTTGCGTGAACTTCTACACATGACTCCATCCTCCTAATTTTACAGCAAAATAAAAAAATATGTAAATGACGGATAATGAAATTTTGATTGTCACTTTATCATGCGAGAGTATAAAATGTTCGGTGACACCCGAACTTAGCCCGAGTCCCAAGTAAGGACTTGTTTTCTATGATAATTCTTTAGTGAGCTCAGAAAGCGAAGACATTAAAGTCCACATTTTCTTTTCGTTATACGTAATTTTTGGTTATGGTGAGTCCAATACCTCGAATAGCCACTAACATGTTCAGCCACAATTTTTGTTTGTCACATAATTTAAAGCCAGCATTGACACATGTTGCTGTTTTAACAACTTCCCATTTAGTTTTAATTGTGCTATTCGTAAAGCTGAACGATCATGTTTATATATTGAGTTACTGCATTAAAAGCAATAATTCTTCGGAACTACATTCAGCAGATGAAAGAAGTGGATCAAACGAGCAATCAATGAACGAATTCAAATAGAAATGAAATTTCTTGGAAACCTAAAAATAAATCATTGGTTAACATTCATTTTAGCCAAACGAAAGCACGCTTAGAAATCGGAGCAAGTGAAATTGCCAAATGTTTTCACTTCGGATTTTCCAAAGACAACAACATAAATGTTGTAGCAATAAAATTGTGTGGCTTATAAAGTTGCAACAGCAAATTGCTTGCAATAACAGGCAAATTGCAAGGAAAGTAAGTTGTTTGTTTTGTTTTTGTTGTTGTGAGGCCTTACACTGAGAGCCAAGAGTGAAAAGCTGCTTTCAAATCCACCGCACAAACTCTGCGCTGGAGAAATCTAAATCTATATTTTGAGTTTTTCATTAATAATATACTACACACATTCATACACACATACATGTATGCATACTCACATATCTACATACATACTTGTGAACTATAAACACATTTGCGCCATCCGAAGCTGCCTTGAAACACTTGTATACTTGCAATATCAAAGCCCACATTCATACATATATATATGATGTTGTTGTTGTTCCGGTTTGCGTATGTGTGCAGTACAACTGATTGCACTTGAGATTCACTAACTCGATTCTGCAATCATTCACTCTCTTATTCACTTATGCACTTGTACATATGTATATAACGGCATGGTGCATATTGTGTGAGCATGATTACGGTATATGTTGTTTATACAGTGCTTAACGGCAGCTGCAAACACACACTGATATACACGTATGTGGTAGTAGGGTTGCATCTGCTCGCTTAAGTGTGTTTATTCACTGTTTTGCTCATTTACTTACAGATTCACTTTCCAATTCACTCATCCTTTTATGCGCTTCAGTGCATCATTTGTCTTCCTCCATTCGTTCGCAATCGATGTTTTCGTTGCATTCCGAAAGTGTGCTGCAGTAGTTTTGCAATGTTCTTGCGTCAAGGTGAAAGGAAATTGATTTGCAAGCAATCAACGCTAACAACGGTAAATACAAGCGTACTCAAGCATGCACTTAAACAGCTGATACAATGCGCCGACACATATACACATATATGTGCACACGCATACAGCCTTATACACTTATGTATGCATGAGTATAGTCACAGCGAGTGTCTAACTTGAAACGCTACAAAAGCGCTGAATCTGTCTAGTAATTGAGCTTGTCGATACCCTGTAAGTATCTACGCAGGCATATGCTCACTAGGGTGTTCGTTATTTTCCGAGTTAATATTTTTTATGCATACGCTTCCTCAGTTTCAGCATACTTCCAAAAATCCTAAAGTAAACAAGCTTTTAAGTTTAAACCGTGTCCAAATAATTTTTCTTGCTGTCGTACATTTTTCATGCAATTTTGAGGTTCTTTGCAATAATTTTTTTTCTTCAAAACAAATAAATCAACAACATTGAAAAAGTGAAATTCTTATACAAACATTTTTATTCTATGAAAATAGTTCCAGAAAAATATTCCTTTTGCAGTTTTATGCAGTTCAAATGTACTGCAGTCCTATGGTACACCATGTCGTATGAGCAACAGAGAATGGTGTGAATGCTCATTACATTTGTTTCTGTCATTAAAGCGTTTCTTCAAAAGTTATACACGGAAGAAACGTTTTTTTTTATGAAAAAAATCAATTCAACCTTTTTGGAGAGCGTAACATTTTGTACTATAATATCAATTCTCCAAAGTTGTAGACCTACTTGCTTAAGGCAAAATATCAAAAATTCCAATTTTTCAAACAAGGACAAAGAAATATGATTTATGTTCGGTTTATTTTAGGGTAAAAACTGAAATTTCAAGGTGCTTTTCCAAAATAAGGGAAATACTGCATGCCCTAATGTACACACACAGCTACTACACACATTTCTTTTCTTTCGTTAAATGATCTTGAGCCTCTCTCTTTCAGGCGGCAGATATGCGATTGTCGCAAATGTATTTATGTAACCAATTTCAGAAAGCAATGTCGTAGAAACACTCATATTATGTTGATTTTATTATTCCCAAGAGAGATCTGTTTAATTCAGTAAATTTTGTTATTGCCTTAAGACTATAAGAGCTTAATTGGAGATACCAGACAGGCTGACTAGTTGAAATAAATTCCATTACAGGCCTGAAAAATCATTTTAAGAGACAAATGTGTAAATTTTACAGCTATTTCATAAATAAATGATATAGAATACATACATAAAAAAATGAGATGATGGGTGTTGTCCGCACCCTGCGCCTAGCGAAGCAACCATTCGTAAGTGGTTTCCCTTACAAATCATATGACCATTGATGAAATTGACTCTAGTATCCATCCAAGAGAGGCTACTAACGACCGAGTTATCAAAAGAAAAACAAAATTGATTTTACAAGTTCGTAAAGTAAAGTTGGTTTGAGAGTTTTGATGGTAAATATATCAAAGAACCATGTTGTATATATTGTTCTTAAATATTTGGATGTTTGAAACTGCAATGAACTCAAAACAGTGAACCACGTCTCTAACCAGTAAAACTGGTTTGCATTACTTCGGCATTCAACGTGTTCACCGTATCTGGACCGCAGTAATTTTTTTGTTCTCAGGCGTCATGTGAAAGCTCACTGAAAAGTAATTTGAAGATAAATCGTTTTACAAAAGTGTTAAGGAATGATTGTCTAATAACTGTGAGAACTCGACACTAATTCGTGCTATGTGGAACCACCCTTCGAGAAGGGGAATTTTCTAATCTCTATGAAACATATATTTTCCCTGTTGTAAGTTTTCATAGAAAATTCCCGAAGCCTCGATCACTTAATCGTTGCCTTGTTGCAAACTGTACAGTATAGTTTTAGGTTTCATTTTAATATGTTTTCATTTAATATGTTGCTATAAGAAGATTTATTCCCTATCATAACTTAAAATTATATATTGCCTTAGACGTATACCAAGCTGAGTAATAAAATCGAGTTTCGGCAATCGAAAGTCTCCTATATCTCTGAGTCTAGTCTTTTATACGTTCTTGATGTACAAATGAATAATGCTTCCACAGATAATATTCATCTCCGATGCGCTTCTTATCTGTACACTAAATTTTGGTTTTTCTTTCGTAAAAAATATTTGCAAGAAAGCTAACAACGAAGTGAGTTAGATGAATCAGCCGAAGAAGTTGGTACATACCACATTTTTTCATTGACGTATAAGTGGATGGGATTTCATTTTCCATACAACTCTGATTTAGGGTTTTGATAACAGTTTATAACAACACAAAAATGTTTTCTCCAACATTCAAATCTTCTTGACAATCTCAAATGCCAAATATTCAATGCCAAATTTTAAGTGGAATGCTTGAGTACTGATTGAAAATATTAATATTATTAATGTAAGGTATATTTGAATGGACTGATTTGTAGGCAAAAATGGTAAGACTTTTTAATTTGAAATCCATTTCGTCCAAATGTTTAGGTTTACGGTTGGTACAAATTATCATTAGTGTTTAGTCAACGGCGGATAGAAAGCCTCCATGGGCTGTGAAAAAATAAAAATTAACAAGAAAACCAACGAGATTCATCGCAGCCGTGAGCTACATTGTGTTTATAAATGGCATTTTTTGCTTATGTGATATTCTATCTCTAAATCTTTCACTCAGCGTGATTCTTCAGAAAGAATCGATCGATCTCACGAGGGCATCAAATATGATAAATACGCTGTTTGTAACGTTCCGAAATCGAAGACAAAAAGCTGAGCAACATTTTCGATCCATTTATTCAGACACGAAAAAATGGCGGCAGAACTGAAAGATTACGAAGAAAAACCAAGAATCTGCGGCCGACAAACAAAACACGAATTTCCGCGCGAAGAATACTACAGAGTCTCAGTGTACATTCCTCTATTGGATACAATCGGCGAAGATTTGAAGACGCGCTTTTCTAGAGAAGTATTGGATGGATTTCAACTGAGTTTGCTGCTTCTAGGAAAAGAATGTGCTTTGAAATCCAAAGAAATGGAAATCTTACTGCCTCCTTGATAGATGGACCTCTTGGATAATGACATCGTCGTGCGACGTTTGCAGCCCAAAGGTGGACTTGATCACTGGCAGTGCCTTTGGGGACAGAAACAAAGGTCGAAAGACAACAAGTTACTGACTACGACTGCAGGCTCTGAACGCTCTTTTTCGACACTTCGCCGCATAAAAACGTGACTCGAAAGATTCTAAAAACTTGGCTCACATCGCTTTGTGTTATGAAAATTTTCAATTCAATACATATTCAATTACATTGCAATAAACTATGTCACCCGCACTTCTACGATTTATAATGTGACCGCGGTGCGCTATGGTCTGTAAAATATTGCTTTCTGACTAGCAGGATGTTATGAAACATTTTATTACTGCCGATGAGTCTTGCATCTATGCTTACGATCTGGAAACAGACGATCAATCGATCGAATATGTACGCAAAGGTGGGCCGAAGCCGAAAAATCCAATTTAAAGCAGGACCAAAATCAAGGTTATGTTGACAGTTTTAAGTGAAATGACATAGATTTTGAAGAAAATATTAATAATTTTTAAATTATGAATAAAGTCTTACTATTTTTCTATCCTTCCAAAGTCTAAAATCGAGGATCCTTTCAGTCTTCCTGAACGAAGTTTAGTTTTTTAAGCTATATTGGTGTGACTCGTACGCCACCACAAATTTTGCTTTCGTTGTTGCTCGAGCTATGATCAAGACCAGGAACTTTAAATGTACGGACAGCGAAGGCAGAAAATAATTGCTCTCGAGAACTAAAATTAAAAATAAAGAGACGATAATTTAATTTATTTGCTATATTTTGAGTCTGGTTGCAACCTGGGATGTCAGTTCTATCTAAATTATATGCTAAAGCATTTGTAATTATTTTTTGGGTCAACATCGGCAATTAACTAGATATGTAATGAATAGTAAGGCAAATAATATTCTGAGAACCGCAATCCTTTTTGTAATTATGTTGCTTTTATTCCTAAAAAAAAGATTTGAAACCCAATTTATCATAGCTTGGGATTAGCACCGAGGTGAGAGTTTTTTGCTATTTCCTACATTAAAACTCCAACAAGCCAAAGCATAATAAACCATTCAAAGAAAATGATAACCAAACTGAAATTGAATTCAAACAATTCTGGCCTGCTGCATATAGGTAACGCAAGTCATAAATCCAGAGATAAGTAACAGTTACACATACACAGACAATTACATTTCGATGTGCATGTAACCACGCCACACAGTCGGTGTTGCAAGAAGTGCCATGACGGAAACATACCAAACCAGCTTTGAACGAGGCTTAATTACATTTTGAAGAATGCGGTGCGTATGCGAATGATAAAGACATCAGGCAAAAGGAGTTGCTGTTGCAGCAGAATGATAAATGAATTCACACTGACAACTCAACTGGCCAACTAAAAAGGCAGGTGTAAGCGACTGCCAAAGTAGCACACAGACAGACAGTAAGGCGCATAAAGGAACCGCAGTTGGAAAATGCTCCCAGCAGTTGGAAGGGCAACCGTTCATACTCAATGTACACATACTCTCTCGAAAATGAAATTGTGTGGTTTTTATAAGGTATTAGTCGGGAATGAGATGGCAGGAAACTACGCTAGGACGCTTTAAACATTCAGAAAGTTTTCGGTTAGACATTTATAACGGACAGTTACATCGATTCGACAAGCTCCTGCTGTGCCGAGAAGTATAAATGTCTCCTTTGTACCTGCTTTACCTAACCTTGATTTTTCAATGGTTGCTGGCAGGCTGGAGTAGGAGGAGTCTCTGCTAAATTACAATGATAGTTTTGTGATTCGAATATTTTGATATTTTTGCTTTGCTCAAGTCTTCTGCAGTCTTGAGCATTTAGTAGTCAAGTGTTTATGTATGTGTGATTATGAGTGATTTTGCATGATTTATGATTATTTTGAATTTAGTTGCCAAAATTAGAACTAAAAATGTGACCAAACTCTTAAAATGGATTTTTGTTGTATATGCAACAATAGAAGCTCAATTCATTTTATAATACAAGTACGTACACCTGGCTACAAATTTAAAATATATAAATAATGTGGGCTTACGAAACTTAAATGGAGGTTCGAAGCTGCATAATCATATAGCAATTTGCATTTAATATTGTAAAGAGGTGACGACGAAAGTATGAAATTGCAATGAATAGTGTTAAACAACCTAAAGTTTTTCAAAAATAGCTTTACCAATAATGTTCTAAAGTAGTTTTGGAAAGGTTAAATAATCCAGACTAAGATTAAGATGAGATGTGCTAGCAAACATTAAGGTTTCGCCTTTTATACATATAAAACAAGAAAAACATTATGTGGCACCTATGTAAGTTATAATACCCTTCACTATTACCGCCTTAGGCGATAATACGTGTCAATTAAAAAAAAAGGGTTTTTATACAAGCACATGGTTCTAAACGATAGTCGTTATATGATATAGTGTTCCGATATTGGCCATTCATACAAATGATCAGCTTTATGGTGAGACCGGTGCAAAATTTCAGATCGTTACCTCAAAAAATGAGTTACTAGTTCGCAGATATGCAGACATACCGACAGTCAGTCAGGCATGACTTAAGCGACTCTGCTGCTGATGCTGGGGCTCCGACGTTGGACTTGGTTCGTGGAAAACCTAAGTGGTCGACCAAAATGGTAAAAATATAAAAAAAAAGTTGAAATTTTATTAGAAATACGAAAAGAAAAATTGGACATTCTTTTTGTCTGTCGGCGAGGAAGACTTTTCTGCTTGAAAAGGACTAGCAAAAATTTTCCATTTTTTACGAAATGGCGGCTTCCAGGAAATTGGAGCTTTTTGTGAAAAAAATTTACATTTCTGAGAGGCTTAGAAAATTAATATATTTATCAAATATTTATCTTACTACTTCGGTCATCAGCTGAACAATAAAAATAAGCTTAGAATGTAGTGAAAAAGTTTCACGTCGATCGGTTCAGTTGTTACGAAGAAAAATTCCTAACTGACCTTGCATCTGGAGAAAGAGGGCATTTTTGGGATTTTGTGGGCCGATTACAATAAGTCTAAATTTTTACCAACACGCTCATAACACTTAATTATTTGAACGATCACCTTTAATTTTCGGAGAAAATTATCAATTGTATGTGCATTCGATGGGAGCATGCTCTAGCAACTCACGCCTTCGCGTCTTAGACCAAGTATCCTCTGGGTAGACTGGGAGGGGAATTTCAAGCTGCTTACGTACAGCTGGAAACAAAACCATTGGTTTGCGGAGAAGGCGAAAAAACAGCTGGTGCGTTGGGGAGTGATGTGAGAGATACTGAAAGTTGAAGAGGGAAGCGAGACGCATTTGCATACGAAAAAAGAGGAAAAGGTTTAAATGCGTGAGTACGAAGAGCTAGCAGATTATTGCCGGACGAAAACATTCCTGAAGGTTGAAGGGAGGTCATACAATCTGCGCCTTGAGATATGTCTTTTCAATATCGCATATGTGGTTCTATCGAGCGTATTGTACGCAAGGTTAAAGTCCACCCTCAAAAAGCTGATTAGAACTCGTCCGTTTGGCTTTGGGCCTGGAAAAATAGAAACTGACCGGATATTCAGCATGCGCCAAATCTAGGAAAAAACCCGTGAAAAGAAGATAAACACACACCACCTCTTCGGCGCTTTCACAGTTGCGTTTGACAGCACGAAAAAGAGCTGTCTCTATGCCGCTATGTCTACACTTGGTATCCCCGAAAAACTAATACCGCTGTGTGTGCTGACGTCGAGCAATACCAAAAGCTCAGACAGAATCGCACAAGGACCTCTCCAAGTCGTTCGATATCAAACGATATTTCAGACAAGGCGACTCCCCGCCTGCAGGAGAAAATAGTTCGAGCTGCGAGCTTAATCGGGCATATTACATATTGATATAATTGGCCTCAACAACCGCGCCGTTAGTTCTGTGTTCTGCAGTCTCAGTCTAGCGAAGCAAATCTAGGGAACGAGGTTAAGACGAAAATCTTCCATCATCAGACAAACAGTCGACGCATTTGTGTCGCGTTAACTACCACGTTACTGCCGACTGTCATAACTTCGAAAAGATAATTTCGTCTATGTGAAATCAGTATTAATATCAATACAATGACTCGAAATCAAACACAGCAACAACGCTACTTCGGACTAAATAGGCAATTGAGAAGTAAGGTTCTCTCTCGACGAGCAAAGACCAAACTCTATGTGTCTCTATGAGTGAGATTATTCCCGTCCTGCTATATGGTGCAGAGGCATGGACGATAACAACATCTGATGAGTCTGCGTTACGAGTTTTCGAGAGAAAGGTTCTGCAGAAGATTTATGGTTCTTTTGCGGAAGATTTTCGAATGGACGAAAACACTCCAGCTCTGAAAGTATTAAAATCCGTTGGAAAGATCAGATGGAGAAGAACCTGGCCACACTTGGAACCTCTAATTGACGCCGAACGGGGAAAGAAGAAACGACTGGCACGCTATTGTAAACTCGGCTCGGCCGAAGTAACAGAATCATTGAATTTTAAAAACTAATCGAGATAAATAAACAGACAGGTATAGCATACTTATCAGTATGAGACAAATTAATTTCACTAAGATGTGTGACATGTCCTCTTAAATTTGTTGTGAAAGAAAAATTACAATTTCTTCAGCTGTTGAAATGAGGATATTTTTTTTGTTCGCAAATTTCAAAGCTGTTGCACTGTTAAACGTACAAATACGACGTTTATTTCTAGCAAACCCCTCTGTGTTATTTATTTACCGTTTAGCATTTTTGCAAATTTCCACCGTGTGCCCAATAAATCCACATTCCCGTTTAACTTTGTCGGTGTCAAGGTGAACACCAACCAAGCAAAGTCGCCACATTAATTCAGCGCGCTTAAGAGCAACTCCGGCTGCAACAAAATCAATTCGTGCCACCTGCCAGTTTCGCCAGTTTTGCGTGCGCGCCCGTAAGTATGCAGCGTTTATGTGTTTATGTGCTAAAAGCCAACTTGGCGAATTTTTTCTTTCTTCCATTTGCCAAGCAAGGAGGTGCACAGCCAAAGGTGCATTAAACGATGCCGTGAAAAGTTACAAAATTGCGCCCGAGTGGCGCTAATTAAAGCTAACCGGCTATGTGCAACGCTGCAACGCGCTGCTGCGCCCATGTGAAGTGGTGTAAAAATGCTTGCTAACTTTCCAGCAACATGCACCACATATTCAACAAATGTTATTTTGAAATTTTCACATCAACTTTAACAACTGCCACGTACAACAACAATAACAACAAAATTGTGCGGAAAAAATATTTGCTTAACTTCACTTTTAGTTGCAGTTCGGAAATTTGCGGGTCATGCGGAGCGTTTGGCAGCAGATTTGTAACACCAAAATGCGAGGGACCACTCTCCCTTTCTCTCGCTCTCCATTAGGCGAGGTATTTGCTGACCGCAGAAAGTTTCGTCTGCACTCATTATGTTCGGTCAGCGGTGGCTTTATGGCGCGCAATTGTCACATTTGGTTGTTCCACAGCTGCGCTTAGCAAATTTTAAAATGAAATGCAACACATACATTCGTAAGTATATATATATTTACATATGTAATATCTAAATTTACTCATAAATTCCATATTTATAGACCTTATATATATTTAATAAAAGAAGAATGTAAGAAAGTAGCGAAAAATTTAGAGGGTAATCGCTATAGTTCTAACTTCAAACACATTTATGGCACACTAACGGTATTTTTCCACTGAAAATTTCGAGAGTAGTAAAATTACTTCATATAATGGCGCAACAATCAGTTATCCGTTAAAGGTTCTACTAAAACCCAATGCCAGCCGATAAGTGATTTGTTGCTTTGAACTGGAGACCTGTATATATAAAAATTGGTAGAGATCTCTCACATTTTGTTATTAACCATCGACAAAATTTCTTTTAAGTACATAAAGGCATTTGGAAAATTCAAAAGTTATATCATTCAAGGTCTTAAACCGATATCACTACCATGCATGAAATTATGTTCTTCCCTTCCTAAATCCTTGACTAAAGTTACACCTCTTTCATTGGACGCTCCCATGCTAACCCATGCAGAAACACTAAGTTCCATCACTTTCTTTTTATTTGATAACATATAATAAAAGTTCGTCATATTACGCACACACACTCAGATTACACACATGCGTTTTTGACGTCTGCCCTTTCTCCGAAATCCTCATGATTTAGATCAGGTCTGTTATAAAGTTAAAAATTGCCCGAAAGCATTTAAACGTTACTTTTAGTGTGCAAACAAATGTCGCTCGTTACGGCGCGCCGCTGCTGCAGACACTCCCTCTCACGTCCCTTAGCCCCGCTGTGCACCGTTTGTATGCCATTTTGGGCGCTTCTTAATTCGCTCAACAATTGAAATACTGCGAAACTTTTGCCTGCTATTTGAGTGTGCAAGTGAAAGAAAAATGAGAAAAAGAAAAGGAACGAGAAAAAAATTGCAAACTTCATCCGTTACAGCGCGTCTAATTAAGCAATTCTCCAGGAGTTTTAAAGTGCTGCCTGACCAGAAAGTTAATTATGAATTTGTTACATTTGAGGAGTCAATAACTGGATGACTTCGAAAGGTCACAGTTGGGCATATTATAAATCAAAAGATAGATTGTAGCAGATTTACTGAACCACTTGCACTTAATAAAATTCCTCTTGCCGCAATCGCAGAGTTCTTAAAAATTCAATCGAATGAAAACTCAAAGTTAAAAGAAGGGGAGGTGGAGACATTTTTTTCCATTATCCAGCGTTTGCAAAACTGAGGCTGAAACATCCCGGCGAACATAACCGAAACTGACATTAGCCGCCTCAACAGGTTTGTTATCGACTCAAAGCGCTTCGCGTTTTATAAGGGCATTTATGATCAATTTTCAAGGAGTGCTTGGTACCACAACGGACCGTCGAGGGGCTGTCCAAGTGACGTACCTGTCAGGATTGATCTGTAACATAACCTATTACTCGAATATGAACATGAATTTGATGAAAATATTAATTCCCTTGTTAAGGAAAGTAACTTTTCCCAGCACATATTAGCATTTAGAGCTTTCATTTATTTTCTCTTAATTTAAAAACTTTTCTGCGTTTAACTTGTTGCAGTGGTAGGCATTAGTATCTGTAGGCTGAGCTTCACTCGATCCTAACTGCCAGCTAATACATAAAAGTTTTTCTTAAAGCGGTCGAAATATGGAAGCTTTCTCAAAAAATTCACAGTGCAGATCCATCTTCAGCTATACCGAACGAGAGCACAATATAAGTGAAATACTGAACTTGCCGAATCGCGTAAGACAGAAATTAGTTTATAGACGCGGTCAAAATATAAGGTTGTCAAATATCTACCTTCCGCTTTTGTGCTCTTAATTCAATGCTTTATAAAAAGTGTTATACTGATCGGACTTAGTTCAAATATGCGCCGTTTTGTTCGATAATCTGTTTCCATCGAGACGGCAACTTCATAATACCCCCCTCGTAGAAGCCCCCTTCCTTATTTGCGAAGATCTCGGACAGCCACTTTTCACAAGCCTTTTTTGAGTTCAACTTTACACCAACAACGGCGTTCGCCAAGGACAGGAAAAGGTGGTAATCACTTGGCGCTATATCCGGTTTATATGGTGGATGTGATAAAACCTCCCAACCGAGCTCTCGTAGCTTCTGACGAGTCATCAACCAAGTGTGTGCTCTGGCGTTTGGAGCAGCTCATCGTGAATGATTCCATTCCAATCCCACCAAGCACACAGCAAAACCTTCCTGGCCGTCAATCCCGGCTTGGCCACTGTTTGGGACGATTCACCGGTCTTCGACCACGACTGTTTTCGCTTGATATTGTCGTATGTGATCCATTTTTCGTCGCCAGTCAAATTGGCCGAGTTCGTTCCGTTGCAGCAGCATGTCGCAGGCGTTGATTCGGTCCAGAAGGTTTTTTTGCGTCAAATCATGCGGCACCCAAACATCAAGCTTTTTTGTGTATCCAGCCTTCTGCAGATTGGTTTGGTGACTAACTCCCATCTTCTGGGCGATGTTACGAGATGCCATATGTCGGTCTTACTCGATGTTTTCCATGATTTGATCGGTATTCGTCGTCACAGGTCTTCTGCCGGCTGGCTTATCCATGGTGTCATTTTCACCCGCTCTGAATCGTCGAAACCATTCCTTCGCAGTTCGAAGTGATCAAAATGTATTCACCATTCATTATACCCGGAACAGAGTATATTAAGCAAGTGCTTGTAACCAGAAGGAAACCTCTGGGACCCAATTAAATAAATGATCAGCGTGACAAGATGAGTCTGATCCCTCAGTTTATAAGATATCGATCTGAAATGTTTCACATTCTATTAAGAAACTGTAGAACCGCCGATATCGGACCAATCTAGCACATATGGTAATTGTATTTATGTAATATCCTCGTATGAATTCGATGACCTTGTTGTATCATTATGCTGAATCGAACGTCATTGTAATGCCGGCTGCCCCCAAACTGTGATAATTCTTTATTGATTTTTCATGGAAGGAAATAGAATTTTTGGTAAACAAAATCTCACAGTTTGTTCATAATTTTAAGATTCTTAATTTATTCTTCATAATTTATGTCGTCCCCTTCAAAGTCCCAATACACTTTTGCCAACATTTTTTTCCAATCTTCGAAGCAGTTGTTAAAGCCAATTTCCGGTACAGCCTCAATGTGACTCAAAATAATTTCCCCGGGTCGGTCGTGTGTATTGCGGTAGTTGCGGAACGATATTGGCTGAAAATTTGTCGAAAAACTCACGAAGAATCAACGCAGTGTGCCACGGTGGTGCAAAAAGCAAAAGTTGTCATCCCATAATTCCGGCCTCTTTTTACGAATAGCTGCGGGCGAACGACGCACTATATAACACGCCAATGTTATTTCTTGTTGACAGTTTGGCTAGTCGAAAGGACTGTGGAGTGCACTACACCTCGATCATCGAAGAAACCTGTCAGCGTAGTCTTGATTTTTTAAGTGGTTTTTTTCTGCTTAGGCTCATCTTTGCCACGATATTATTATATAACGAAGACTCTTCGGAAGTATTATTTCATGATGTTAAAGCGACACTTTTTTCGAAAAATTTGTGTGATTTTGGAACCAATCTTGCTGTCTCTTTTCTTAGGTCCAAGTTCAAAATGATTTTCACTGATCCTTCCAATTTTTCTGATTGTTAATCGTTGATTCTTAAGCACCAATTTTTTATTTTATTGAAGTGTTGATCAGCAGTTGATGTTGATGACAGTCCTGGACGTGGTTCGTCATCAACGCATGTTCGCGAAAACCAATTATCACCAAAAGCTTTTTTTAACATTCTGAATGTTTCGGCTTCAGAGGTTTGATTCCGCACACAAAACTTAATGTAACTTCTTTGCTGAATAATTTGACTCATCGTAAAAATCGCAGCATGCACTGCAGAAAGATAAGCGTATACTAAACACTAATGATTACTCCTAACTCCACTAATATGAAGGTATAATGGTTTTATCATAAATAGGCTCGAACTGAATATGTGAAATCATTACTCTCCTCTCAATATGCGGTTTAGGATATGTATAGTCAGTGGGCAATCAAATGAATGAATTTAATAAAATGTGATCAAATCTGATATTTAGTTATACTTGTATACTCTTACTCGAAACACCTCTGTATAACAGGAAGTATATGTAAGTCGAAAGTCACACCAAAACATTATTGAGATTTGTTTGTAGTTAAAGATAATCAGATGGTTCAGAAGAAACAATAAATGAGCACAAGTAATATACGTACATATTATCAACCAAACGAATAAAATGGTAAGAGTGCTAATTTAGACAACAAAAGGAATTGGTTCTCCTTTTCAAAGGCTTTTGAAGAGTGCACGCATAAATAAGGATTATAAAACAAGAAAACCCCTTAACTTCGACTACATCGAAGCTGTAATAGCCTTCACAAGGATCTTTTATTGATTTTGATGGGTCAGATTGCATGATAGCTTATGCTATATTATGCGGAATGTCATGAATATATCTTCACAAGAAAAAAGTTGACCATACAAGGATTTCATTTTGACCGAGCAAATTAAATGGCAGCGTTATCCCATAGGGTCCGAATATCGATGATTCTGACAGTTGAGCAGCTTTTTGAGGAGAAAAGAACGCGTGCAAAATTTTAGATCGATATTTCAATAACTAAGGTACTTGTTCGCGTATGTACAGACAGAAAAAGGAAATGGCAAATTCGGCTCAGTTCGTTACGCTGATGACTTATATATACAAACATATATGTCTTATGGGGTCTCCTTCCTTCTGGGTGTGTCAGGGTATTCATTTAATGAGTCTGAAAACGCCACTGTGCAAAGTTGTCTCAGATCGCCAATTCAATTGATTGACTAAATAATACACTTAGGCATATTTTACACCAATTTTAGGTCTAAATATGTAAATAGTCTGTGCTAAAGCTTTAATCATTGTTTGCTGTCTAGTACTTCCTGTTTCAGTGTTGTCGCTTTAGGCGATGACCCAATGATTCAATTGCAAAAGTATAAATGAGTGCCGTTGCTCCTGTTGTTATTGCAGCCGATGCACAGCAGCCGGTGTGCGTTCATTCAACCGTTCGGCCGCCGTTCATTCATTCATAGTTCGTACAACTCATAACGATTGTGCAAAAGTTGGCAGCACTCCCTGAGGACAAATCAGTTTGAGTTTAACTGCAGCTCACGCCGCCTTTCGTTGCTTGTTCGTGCACTTCAAGTTTTCCATTTATGTATGCTTCGTAAAGCCAGGCAGACCATTGCTTTACATGGCTGCTAATATCCCTTTTGTTTTTGTTAATTTCCTTTTTTTGCGTTTTTCCACAGACTAACTCACTGAACTTACAAAATTGCTTCTTTCGGTTTCTTTTTCTCTACTCCGTTACAGTTTGACCAACTTATTGTTTCTTATTGCAGGCGCTTTACCTTTCATCGGTTTTCCTCTTTTTTGGCTGGAGCCTTTAGCTTTTTACACATCCCTAGTCGCAATTGTTTGTGAAATTAAACGCAAATCGGCGACTGCGGCGGCATTGAATGTCGTAAAAGTTTCAGCGAAGGCGCGCTGCAGGAGTACCTTGAGCCTTGCTGTGGGTTGAGTCGTAAAGTTTTGCTTAATCCAGTAAGATATGTATGACTACGTTATTGCCTACCAGCGTTTGACCAAGTGTTCTTGTCGAATCGCCGTGCCTCTACAGAACATCCACATGTATGAATACGTATTTATAGTAGCAGCCATTTGAGTAGAAACTATGTACCAAGAACGCATGTGCCTAAGCTTTTTAAGCTCCTAGAAGCTGTTACATATTCGATCCAAACGCTCTTCGATTTCTCCTTCACTCCACGATTTCCCTTCCAAAGTCATGATTTGATTTATCGACCGTTTTTCTCCTTTTCTATTTATTCTTTTAAACCCAAGAACTCGATCGCCTCCTCAACCGTTAAAATTTACTACGAGTCCCATTTCGCTCAAGCTTAAAGTAAATGCTTTACAAAAAAACACGTTAACTTCGGCTAAATGGAAACTATAATCCGGCACAGGTTCAATTCTCTATACAGGAACATATCTTCCTTCGTTCAGTTTGTATGGCAGCCATATACTAAAATGGTCGATGTGAGACCTTTTTTTCGCAGATTGAACTGTTGCCTAGAACTTCAATTTTCTCAAAGTGGTTTCTTTTTCTTTATTGGCGTAGACACCGGTATTCACTGTTGACAATGAGGAAAGGACTCATCAGATGTTGTCATCCTCCATACCTCCGCACCATATAGCAGAACGGGAGTAATAAGGGACTTTTAGAGTTTGGTCTTTGTTCGTCGAGAGAGGACGAAGTAGCACCTGTTGGCAAGAGTTATTCTGTGTTGGATTTCGAGGCGGACGTTGTTATTGGTGTTAATACTGATTCCAAGATAGGCTAAAATATCTCTTACATCGAAGTTATGACTGTCAATAGTGCCGTGATGCCAAGTCGTGAGTGCGACGAATATTTGACATCCTGTCATCCTGACATCCTGTCATCCTGAGATATTTTGTCTAGCCCTCGTTCACAACTAAACCAGCTTCCTTCGTTTCTTTACCTAGTTTGGAGAAAGAAGAACGAACAGCGCGGCCAATGATATAAATATCATCTGCGTACGCCAGCAAATGAACACTCTTATAGAGAGACACTCTTATACATTCTCTATTTATCTCTGCAGCTCGTATTATTTTCTTCTGTTATAGATTTTAAACTTCGTTTATATCGAACGGTTCGGAGAGGTTCTTCCCAATCCTGACAGCGTTTTTGGTATTGCTCAAGGTCTACAAAGAAACTGAGTTCTTTGCACACCTCGGCCGGCAATCCATTGCCAACCCCCGCTTTGTTGTTCTTCGGACAGGTAATTGGGGGTGTTTTTACGTGACGGGTCCCAAAGTCAACGCACAACCCTGGGGAGTGATGATTCGCCTTCTCACTTGAGTTCGTCTTCAAACGGATGTGTTTTGGTCACCCAGAGAATACTTGGTCTACGACCGGAAGCCGTGAGCTGCTTCAGCCATATGGAAAAGAATCGCTTCTGGCTACTCCCAAGTGAATGGTGCTAAGAGAACTTTCCTCGCGTGCTTGAACTTTTGCACATGGTTTTACCATCAAATTATTCAGTTGTAAAGAAAGAGGAGGTAAAGGATCAGTTTCATTATAAAAGCATGGGCACTAAAGGGAAATAACTGTTTTAGTTTCTGAATACATAGTTCTACTGTGCCCAAAAAATAAGGTGACATTTTATTTATTTTGAAAATTCTTTATTTATTCTTCTAAATCAATTTCATCCCCTTCAAAGTAGTCCCCTCCCGACGCAATGCACTTATGCCAACGGATTTTCCAATCTTCGAAACACTGGTTGTAGTCACTTTCCGGGATGGCCTTCAGTTCCGTCTTCGTCGCGGCTTGAATCTCCTCTATCGTATAAAAACGGTGTCCCCGGAGCGGTCTTTTGAAATTGGTGAACAGCCAGAAGTCGCACGGCGCCAAATAAGGTGAATACGGTGGTTGCAGAACGACATGGGTTGAGTTTTTGGCGAAATGATCACGAATTACGAGGGCAGTATGGGATGGCGCATTATCGTGGTGTAAAAACTAAGAATTGTCTTTCCACAATTCCGGCCTTTAAAGGCGGATAGCGTTACACAAACGACGCATAACGTTCAAATAATATTCCTTGTTGACTGTGTGACCGGTTGGAAGGAATTCATAATGCACAACACCACGATAATCGAAGAAAACAGTTAAACTGACCTTGATTTTTGAGCGACTTTGGCGCGATTTTTTTTGTCTCGTCTCTCTTTTGGCACGATATTCGCTCGATTGATCGGTTGTTTCGGGGTCGTAAGCATAGACCCAAGTCTCATTGCCAGTTATAATGCGTTTCATGACACTCTGATAGTCAGAAAGCATCGCTTCACACACTTCAACGCGACGCCTTTTTTCCAAAAAATTTCAATGTTTTCGGTACCAGTCGAGATTTGACGCGCTTGAGGCCCAAAACATCCTTCAAAATGGTATTGGCTGAGCCTTTCGATATGCCAACTTCGAATCAGCATAGTCTCTAATTGTTAATCGACGGTTTTTCAACACCAAATCTTTGATTTGTTGAACGTGAGCTTCGTCGGTTGAGGTTGATGGTCGCCCTGGACGCTCTTCGTCTTTGACACGTTCACGGCCGGTTTGGAACTCACTATACTACTTGTAAACATTTTTTCCTCATCACCAAAGGCTTTCTGCACCATCCCCAACGTATCCGCAGCAGAAAATTGATTCCGTAAACAAAATTTAATGCAAATTCTTTACTCAACAAATTTTGACATCGCAAAAAACGAAAAACTCACTTTTAGCAGCTCACAAAACGACACGTATCTCAAACACTAATCAATATTTTGACATGAAATTTGAAATAAATATGACTGACAGTACTACCAACCTAAAAAAAAAAAATAATTCTCCAAATCCTTCGACGCGCGCAGTTTAAATTCAAATGTCACCTTATTTTTTGGGCACAGTATATATGAATACAATACCTAAAATAAACTTCTAGGTTGGATTGATCTGAGCTTCATAAAGGTCAAATCGTCGAAATAGCAGGCCTTGGGTGGGCAAAAGCTGGGCCAATTACGATAATATTTTTCGTTTCCAATTTCGTTTCCAATAATAATACCAACACTGTATATATGCTGGTGTGTGGTCAAATGTGGGCTAAGTGCTGTGTGTTGTTGTGGCTTGCTTGAACTTGAACGCACATTTTACGGGCAAAGTTTCGTGGCGATCGCTGCTCTTCGCCCTTCGCTGGGTTTCAGTTGAAATGACGAAACAGATATTTTATTACGAACTTTATTTATATAATACTTTTTAAAGAGAAATATCTTCCTCGCACCTCATTTCAATAAAGCCAAATGCCATTGAGAGAAGTATTAATAAATTTTATGCAAAACCAAAATGACTTCATTCGCAAGCAGCGCTCTCGGAATTTGTCTAAAGTATGCAAACCGGTTACACCATTTAGCCACATTGCACGCACTTCGAGGTGCTTGTTGCATGACTTCTGTAAAAGAAAAACTTGCGCTTGGCGTACAAGCAAATAAATCTGCGCTCAAGCGAATTTGAATAAATCGCCTCAGGTGTGCTCCAAACAGCTTTGCTGCACTCTCAGCGCTTCAATAATATTCCGTGCAACCCTTCTGACTTGCGCTGCACCTTCATGTTGCACGCTGATAACTTTGTGGCGGTGTGAGTATGAAAAATTGTTTACAATTCTATAAAAATGCAATTTAAATGCATCACATTCGTATGCATTTCAAGCGGAAAAATTGGATTTATAAGTGTTTACGTTTGAATTGGTTTTCCTACTGCTTGACTACTTTAGCAAATGCATGGGCGCTCACACACACATCGATACATAAGGAACTCAAAGGTAAACGCTTGAAGTACAGAAATCGGAAACGCAAATCTGTGAGCTGTGTAAGTGTGTGCGTGTACGCGTTGGAGAGCGTCCATATACTGGATCAGCGCTGAAGCAAATACAGCTTCACACATACAACGGCACGTTTCACTGAGCTCAAAAGGAAGCTTGCACCGGAATTGTGCTTCTTAACTAAACGTAATTTTCCGAAGCTGATTTCTTGTTGCTGATTGAATAATGGGCAAAATGGCTTGCGTAAAAATACATTTGTGGTCAATGAATGAATTGAGTCAGCAGCTTTTAAAGCTTTAAGAAAGAGAAGCTGAGGCTTGAATAAATGTTTAAGTTTCAGCAGACTTGCAGTTGTACGCTGTTATAAAGGTTATACGCAGATTGTTCACCGGGCAACGAAATTTCGCTTCATATCGGACACTTAGTTCTTCCGAAAATATAATACATCAGAGTTGTTAGCCATGCTTATAATTAATTTAGTGATTAGTTGTTGCTATTGTTGCTATTTGATTTTCTTTCCTAATATTTCCCTGTTTGAGGACTAATTTTCATTCCTTCGCCAGAATCAGTTGAAAAATAGGTATAACCATCACTGGTGTTTTAGAGTGGGCTGAGTCATGTATTTAAATCTGCTGAGGAACTTTAGACACATACTCTGAGCCAAATATCCTACGCTTTGGAATATAGTTAAGCCTGTCTATAGCTCAAAAAGGGATAATTTTGACTATTTGTTAGGGAAAAAGAAAAAGTTATCGAATCTTCTCTCTTTGGGGCTTTCTTAGTCGTACATTTGGGTAAATAATAAAAAAAAATTTTAGACGTTGTGATATAAAATGACGGCTAGTAGGCACATAAGCCCTACTTATTCTAAAAGGCATCTACAGCCTGTCAAAAAGTTAGTAGTTTTTTGGTTATTATTATGAATATACATATATCTTCTTTACTGGCGTAGACAATGCTTACGCGATTATAGCCGAGTTAACAACAGCGCGCCAGTCGTTTCTTCTTTTCGCTACGTGGCGCCAATTGGATATTCCAAGCGAAGCCAGGTCCTTCTCCACCTGGTCTTTCCAACGGAGTGGAGGTCTTCCTCTTCCACTGCTTCCCCCGGCGGGTACTGCGTCGAATATTTTCAGAGCTGGAGTGTTTTTGTCCATTCGGACAGCATGACCTAGCCAGCGTAGCCGCTGTCTTTTAATTCGCTGAACTATGTCAATGTCGTCGTATATCTCGTACAACTCATCGTTCCATCGAATGCGATATTCGCCGTGGCCAATGCGCAAAGGACCATAAATCTTTCGCAGAACTTTTCTCTCGAAAACTCGTAACGTCGACTCATCGGTTGTTGTCATCGTCCAAGCCTCTGCAACATGTAGCAGGACGGGAATTATGAGTGACTTATAGAGTTTGGTTTTTGTTTGTCGAGAGGACTTTGCTTTTCAATTGCCTACTCAGTCCGAAGTAGCACCTATTGGCAAGAGTTATCCTGCGTTGGATTTCTTGGCTGACATTGTTGGTGGTGTTAATACTGGTTCCTAAATAGACGAAATTATCTACAACTTCAAAGTTATGAGTGTCAACAGTGACGTGAGAGCCAAGTCGCGAGTGCGACGACTGTTTGTTTGATGACAGGAGATATATCGTCTTGCCCTCGTTCACCGCCAGACCCATTTTCTGTGCTTCCTTTTTCAGTCTGGATAAACCAGAACTAAGGGCGCGGGTGTTGAGACCGCTGATATCAATATCATCGGCATACGCCAGCAGCTGTACATTCTTATAAAAGATTGTACCTGTTCGATTAAATTCTGCAGCTCGAACTATTTTCTCCAGCGACATATTGAAGAAGTCGCACGATAGGTAATCGCCTTGTCTGAAACTTCGTTTGGTATTGAGCAGCTCGGTGAGGTCCTTCCCGATCCTGACGGAGCTTTTAGTGTTGCTCAACGTTAGTTTACACAGCCGTATTAGTTTTGCTGGCATACCAAATTCAGACATCGCGGTATAAAGGCAGCTCGTTTTCGTCATGTCGAAAGCAGCTTTGAAATCGACGAAAAGGTGGTGTGTGTCGATTCTCCGTTCGCGGTTTCGCGATTTTCCAGGTCTAAAGCCACACTGATAAGGTCCAATCAGTTTGTTGACGGTGGGCTTTAATCTTTCACATAATACGCCCGATAGAACCTTATATGCGATGTTGAGGAGGCTAATCCCACGGTAGTTGGCGCAGATTGTGGGGCTCCTTTTTTATGGATTGGGCATAGCATACTTAAATTCCAATCGTTGGGCATGCTTTCGTCCGACCACATTTTACAAAGAAGCTGATGTTTTCTCTTTTCAGTCCTTCGCCGCCGTGTTTGAATAGCTCGGCCGGCAATTCGTTGGTCCCTGCCGCTGTGTTGTTCTTCGTTTGGTATTGGCGGGCAATTTCTATTCTTCATGGCCGGGTAATGGAACGTCTGCTCCATCGTCATTGATTGGGGAACCGGGTTCTCCTTCTCCTGGTGTCGTGCGTTCACTGCCATTCAGCAGGCTGGAGAAGTGTTGCCTCCATAGTTTAAGTATGCTCTGGGCATCGGTGACTAGATCACCTTTGAGGGTCTACAAGAGTATGCTCCGGTCTTGAAACCTTCTGTAAGCCGCCGCATTTTTTCGTAGAATTTTCGAGCATTACCCCTGTCGGCCAGCTTATCAAGCTCTTCGTACTCACGCATTTCGGTCTCTTTCTTTTTCTGTCTGCAAATACGTCTCGCTTCCATCTTCAACTCTCGGTATCTTTTCCATCCTGCACGTGTTGTGGTCGTTCGTAACGTTGCGAGGTAGGCAGTCTGTTTTCTCTCCGCTGCGACACGGCACTCCTCGTTGTACCAGCTGTTGCTTGCATTTTCCGAAAACCAATGGTTTCGGTAGCAGCTGTACGTAAGGAGTTTGAAATGCCGTCCCACAGCTCCCTTATATATATTATGAATATATATACTCTAAATTAAAAACCTACCGCGGTTTTTAGAGATCGTCGAATTTGAGAATAATTCTTAAAATATAACATAGACCCCCTAGTAAATATATTTTTCCCTTTATACATCATATAGCGAGTGATCCAAATAGAGGTACTTTTTTCAAAAGCCTTTTTTTGACAGATCACGCGTGAGTTGAATTCAGTTGTCATGTTACCTTTGTTTATTATGAAAATAATGATCGGCCTACTGAGGGTACTATTTGCAAACCCATCACATATCTTGAGACCTAGCATTCACTACGGGATAATATTCGAACGAATAGACCACGTCCAGTAAGCAGAGAAGAAAGTTCAGCAGCCGCATCTAAGAGTGTACGCGAAGACCGTGGAGATTCGATTCGGCGCCGTTCGCAACAACTCGGAGAAACGTATAGAACGACTTGGCGCATTTTACGTCGAGATTTTAAGATGAAAGCATGCAAAATACAGCTTGTACAAGAACTGAAGCTACTCGACCTTCCCAATCAACATTGCTTCGCTCTATGGGCTCTTGAAAAGTTCCAAGAAGATCCGACGTTTTCGAGCCGAATTTTGTTGAGCGATGAGGCCCATTTCTAGCTCCTTGGGTATGTGAGTAGGCAAAATGGTTGCATTTGAGACAAACAGCAACCTGAAGAGGTTCAAGAACTGCCACTTCATCCAGTAAAAACAACGGCTTGGTGTAGTTTGTGTCCCGTTGGAATAATCGGTCCATATTTCTTCAAAAATGATGTCGATGAGAATATAACCGTCAATGGCGACTGTTATCGCGTCATGATAACCGATTATTCGAGTTTTTAGTATAATCTCAGTGATAAAAATCGAACATAAGTCACCAAGCAAACTGAAGGTGGGTTTGAAAATTTAAAAAAATCGATTTTTTAATTTTTGGTGTTATTAAATATTGCAATATGTTCAAAATATTTTCCCATAATTGTAAATCGATCCGATTAAAATTTTAAGAGATTAGCCCATCGGAAATTCCGCCCATCAGGCCACGTCAGTGTAGGGCACCAATTTTAAATGCGTTTTTCTCAAAACTCCATTTTTGAAGTCGGTGGACACGATTTCTCGAAAAGTTATGGACCGATTTAGTTCGAATTGTGTACACATAATAAAAAATAAATAACATTATCTAGTTATTGAACTAAGGATGTTTGTTCATTACAACTTATTTTTTTAAGCCAATAAATGGCGAAAATTTTACCAAAAATTAGATTTTTTTTTCAAACTCTTTTTTTTTTTTTTTCTTCTTTCAAAAACAAGATTTATATACAATGTGCGTTCCAAAGTAAACAGGAGTTTTTGAATCGAGCGGCCCCTGATGGCGCCATTTATATGTCGACTGATGCGCTAGAATCTGCTATCTTTATCAATTGTACAGTGAGAATTTCATGACATTTCATTGATTGGAAGTGAGTTATTGCGTTTTAAGTGTCAGTATGTTTGTGTTATCGGTGCGAAAATGAGCTTCGAACAAAGAGCGAACATAAAATTTTGTTTTAAAATTTGTAAAACTTTTACCGAAACGTTTCAACTGATGAAACAAGTTTATGGCGATGATTGCCTATCCCGTAGCAGAGTGCACGAGTGGTTTCTACGTTTTCAAAGTGGTCGCGAGGACATACTACAAATGACGATCAACATGTGGGCCAATCAAAATTCATTATCACCGGAAATTCCATCAAAACTGTGCGAGAAAAAATCAACCGAAATCTTCATTAAATTTCATGGAAATGGAATTGAACATCTCCAAAACATCGCTTCATTGCATTTTGACCGAACATTTGCTCTTAAGAAAGGTGTGTGCACGGTTTGTTCCGCACAAATTTACCGACGATCAAAAATTGCTCAGAATCCAACATTCGAAGGACGCTAATGAACGATTATTTGATCAAAAATCACATTTTAACTATTATGTTCTAACCACCTGTTATGGCACATTTTCGACTTTCTTGATGAGTTTCGGAAAAAGCATTTGCCCATGAAAGGAAAGTTAGGTTATGCAGAATTTTTAACATTTTTATCATCAAAAGGCTTCCACTGGCATACTGGCGGTCATACCTTTCAACGAGCTAAAACACTTGTTCGACATACTTTTGGACCGTGCAAAAAGCTGTATTGAAGCAAAAGGAGACTATTTGAAATAAAATAAATTTATTTTGCCGAAAAAACCATTTATTTTGTTTTTTTGGAACGCACCTTGTATTGACTAACGGAATATTTTTGGATTTTTAATTTTAGATGAGTCCACAGTGAGAGCACTTATTTGTGAGACACCCAGGGAGATGAGGTCTCAACGATTGAATTTTTAACATTTTTATATCAAATTTTTAGGAGACATTGTACAAATATATACCCTTAATATACCATATTCTATTTTTGAAATATATGATTGTTTACATTAAAAAAATTGTAAAAATTCTTTTTTTGTACCTCTGAAACCCATCTAACCCTGAAATGAACGATTATTTCGGATAATCGAAGGTTGAATGGAGAGCGGGATTTCTAGACATACATATACTAGTTCAAATAGGTTTGCTGAAACCTGCGGAAATAATTGTAGTCATGCTAGAAGTATTGAGTATTGTTTAATTCTCACACATTGAAATTTAATCAGTCTAAAATCTGCAACGACTCACAATAAAAACTTAATTGAGGAATGTAATAGAAGCTACAGTTTTTACGCAAATTTTCGAAATTATTTATTCCTCCGATTCCAGTCACTTCATCCTATACCCTTCTGCAATTCATGTAACTAAAGTTCTATTTTGGCTTGTTTCCCAATCATTATCAAACATAGCTCAGGATTATTGGATTTTGCGTACCTCTTCAGTTGAGTATCCAAAGTCAAATCCCAAAATATTATATAGTATATCCCAAAACATTTTTTTTTTTTTTTTTTTTTGTTTATTATTTCATTTTATTTACAATCTGTCGTGTGACAATAAGCAAATGTTATTATATGTATCTACATAAAGGCATTTGAAGTATAAGATTTGTACTATATATCACTTTTCACTTAATTTAGTATTATATATACTTTACAAGTTAATGAATTCAGTTAAACTTAAGTTCTAAATGTTAAGTCTAAGGGATGTAGCCTTTGCAGTCGGCGAATCTATAAACTGTTAGTAGGCAAATGGCGTGTATATTGGCTAAGCTTAAATTAAGATAAACATATTCTGAATCTCCTTTCACCATATTTATTTCAATCTTTGATAAGTTAATATTTTTGATGTACCGTGGAGCCGTTTGCAATCAACCTGAGTGTTCACAACGACTGATATCTTTCAATTACAACGTTCGATTTTTGCAGTTCCTCAGATTTTTCTGTATATACATATATTATGCCAAAATCAATTTAAAATGCTTTCATATAGGATAACCTTATTTTTGAGACTAAGTTTCGATTTGGGATCCAGTAGCCAGTACATTTTTCTCGTCTTGATTTTTAGCTGATCTCGTTTAATTTTTATGTGTTAGTATTCTGTCTAAGTGCATCCCGAGGTACTTAGTGCTAGTGCATTCTGGAGTAATTATTTGATTGAGATTGACATTGGGGCCATCTCTTGCTTTCATGGTTAAGGTTAATGCGCTATTCTTTCAAGTTTACCCAAAACATTAAGTATAAATGCCTGAAGAGGTATTTCTATTCTATTCCATCTCTTCTGTGTTCAAACAAGACAAGTTAGTAATATATTATAACGGGTGGTTTTTTACACAAGTGGTTTTCAAGAAGAAAGAAATCGCTTACAAGTTAACGTTATTGCTAAGAGTTTAGCGCTATTATTTTTGTATGTGAATAATGTAATTTTTTTTTATTTTTATTTACTTGTCATGTAACTAATTAACATAAATAAATTCAAACAATTTGTTTTTCTTATTGTATAATACAAAATAATTATTGGTGCTCTACGTACAAATTGCAAAGAGCCTGACTTCTGTAGAAGATGATACTGGTTTTTCCGTTTAAGCCGAATATTTTCTTCCGATACGTTAACGTTTCGGGGTTATCGGCGCAGACAAAAGATTTCTCTTAAGCTAACAAAATCCTGTCTAGCCACACCACACATTCAGGATGTGAGATGATGCGCTTAACAAAATTGTTGGTTTCGATAGCTGTATGGCTTGTAGAGCCATCTTTTTGAAACCAAACGGCGTCCATATCTACATTCTTCAATTCGGGCACGAAAAAGTCAGAAGTCATGACTCTATAGCGCTCCCCATTGACTGTAACATTATGACCGTCATTTTTAAAAAATATGTTCAAGTAATTCCCTCTGCCCATGGAGTTCGCCTCCAAATGTGACAATTTTGTTTAATTGGTCGTTCGGCGCAAGTTTTTGCAAGAGTTGGAGTTTTTAATCCCGCAAACCAAGATCCTTTTTCAAAATCAACCATAAAGTGGATAAGCACAGCTTCAATTGTTGCAGGTAATGGTGGATGAACTCATTCAGACCTTCCCCGTTGCTCTGCTCCTCAGCAGCAATGCCTGTCTATCTATACAAAACATTCCATGTAATTCCCTATTTTCTCTGTTGACTGTTGAACTAAATTTTTACCTTCAAGCTGAATAGTATCTACAATGAATAACTTATTAATAGTAACACGGCCGTAAGTTGGGTAAAAGCCTTTGTGTGGTAAACAGAATTCTAGAACATATTTCTCTCAAAGATTTATGAAACTTTTATCTCGTTACGAAATCACTCTCACCTGCTTTCGCACTTGAAGGTCACGGCCATAAACCCTTTATCAGTTCCAAACACCTTCGAAATTTTGTTTTCACAGCGGTGAAATTTATGCAGCTCATCACAAGTTTTGTCTTTACATTTCATAGTTTGTTCACAGCAACCGCGGTGCGAATTATTTCATTAACAGATTGAGAGCAAGCAAACCTGAATAGCGGTTTTGACGCCATAAGTTCTCCTTTCAGCTAAATCAAGATTTGCCAAGTTAAGTTGAGCTGATTTGTCCATTTGAGCTTGTTAGCGCCGCAGAAGCTGTAACTGTAACTGTTTTAGTGCTTCTGTTGTAGCGCGTGTAGTGTGAATGCAAATGAGTTCCAGCGGCAAGTTGAGGTGAATTTTTAATCCAGTAAAAGGCAGCGTGATCTGTAGTGTCGGGTAGTAAGAAAGGGAGGTATAGGGAGATACAGTGGTACACAAGATTGACGTATTTGACTTAAGGTAGTAGTCTGGTAACTTATGCCTATTTTCATGAGTTCTTTGGAGGGTGGTTTTTATAGGAAAATAAAAATGAATTATCTTGAATATTTAGAGTGTTTTTATTTACATATTGAAAATATAAAAAAAAATTAATTGAGAAAATTTAATAGGTACTTTATTACTATTATAATTGTCACTCGAAGTTGGAACGTCAAAAAAATGCACGTGGGTGGCCCGGGTGATTTTGGCTCTTGATGTTATCTGAAATCAATCATTCTTAATCATAGACATGTCATTCTGGTCGGAACTACTGAAGTTAAATTTCAAGGGTAAATAACAAAAGGGCGGACTTTGAAAAAAAAATACTTTTATTTTAGCAAAGAAAGGGTTGTAAAATAAAAAGTTAGGGTGAAAAAATTCTCGTTAAGTGTGTAGAACAGCCTATTAAAATTTGAAAGCAATCGGTTTCGTAGAAAAAAAGTTAGAACCCGCGCCGACCAGAAAAACAATGTTTTGAGAAAAACGCCTTTAAAGTTCGGTCGACCTTAAAAGTTGGACTCCGAGGCGCTCTAGGAAACTCGTTATAACTCCAGAAATATTTCGAATTTCTGTTTGAAAATTTCACAGTATATTCTCAAGACATTGTACTTTCAAATCGAACAAAAAAATTTTCGTTTTTTGAGCCCAAGTTATCAGACAACTACCTTAAAAAGTAATTTTGCACAATGATTCCGAACCTTTGCTGATTACACGATAAAGAGCTTTGGTTTCTTCTGTGAATATTTTGAAAAGGTTTAGGTTCATAAAGGTCGACGTGAATATCAAGGATGCCTCGAGAGTCGTTTAATTGAGAAGAAATTGCTGATTTTATTTAAGTCACCATCATATATCAACCACCATATGATGGTGACTTAAAGAAAATCAGCAAGTTCTTCTCGCTACCAAGAGAAAGTAAAACATAAAATCTTTTAAGACATTTCCAACAGCATCCTTAAGCTTGCGAATATTTTTTTACGATATAAATCGTTCCATTTAAAATTACAGCCATTCAAATGCGGCTGAAAACTAAGAGACCTTTCTTTTGTGTGATAAAGTCTCTTATAAATAATTTCAATTATAATATAATTTTCTCATAAATCAAGAGAACTTATCTCAAACCTGTTGAGATTGCTAGTATTGACTTCAGCTAATTCACCGGTTCTCTGAAATCATCACTTTCAAGATGTTTGAGTTCAGTTTAAAGAAAACCGAATTGTTTCACTTCCACAACTGGAATTGTTCCAAAGATTCCGAAAGCACACAGTCCGTCCCTGTGAGCATCGTTCAATTTGCGAAAATTCCCAGTGGATGTCTTTTCCGGCAGCTTCGTTCCATCTCATATGATTCTCGCGGATATGAGCTCAAATCAGAAATCGGATTAGAATCAGAAACACAGTGGCCCAACTTGTCCGGAAGGCGTTCGAAGTTATTTCAAAGTGTTAATGCAAGGCACCGTCCATGTATCTAGCTAAGCTTAGTCTGAGAAACTTTTAAAAGATAAAGGTAAGGAAAGATGTTCCAGATATTGAACAAAAACTGTGTAATTTTTATTTCCAGAAGAGTAATAAAGAGTCCAAGTGCCTAGGTCAAGAAAGTATATATACTATTTGTTACCTGTATAAGAGTATGATTTTGAGTTGCCAACCCTACTGTAAGGACATGAACATTGTCTTCTAAAACTATGGATTTTTAACACAATTCGAAGCAGACTTCACAAATCTAGAACAGCATTGAAGTGCGCGGCGGTCGGGCGGAGCACTTTCAACAGCAACAATTTCATTTAATGAATTTCAATCGGCGGCATCTGGTTGTTGCTGACATTGTTTGCCCCCCCTGCTACTCTGTAGCTGTGTGTATGTGTGCTGTAGCGAATTTGTGTCGACGGGCAGATGAACTACCGCAAAATATGGATGCGCCAAGCATCTTCGCATTGACCTTCAACGAAGCGGCAGCGCAGAAGTTGTCGACAATTGTGCCACTGGCACTGAGAGCCACAACAACAAACTGGTACAGCAGTAAATGGTAGAAAGTTGAAAAAATAACCGACAAGCGGCAAGCAGCAAACAATCTGTAGAAAACCCCTTCGGCTGTCATGCCGCTTCTTGGCAGCAAGAATAGCAAGAAGCTACAAAACTTTGCCACAATCATTCACGAGCTGTTGACGGAAAACTTGCACCGCAAACTCGGCAAGTGCGGGTCGAACGGGCGGAAAGTTCGGCAGAACCGCGCACGGACAGCGACAGAGAGTGAAGAGCAGAAAAACGTTATATAAACAGGCAAGCAGATGAAGGGGTGGTTCACGCGGTGACGATGACATTAATGAAGTTGATAATTCATTAAAATTCCAGCGGCACAAGACAACGCGCACAAATAGTAAGACCGAAATGAAAGAGTAAATACAAAGTGCCGGCAACTCTTGAGGCAAAGTGGCGTACAGAAAAAGGTGAGCTGTGCCTTTGGGTTAACGGGCAGTGCAAACAAACAAGCCATCCAACTTGGCGAACTGACCGAGCGGACTGCGGCCAGTCAAGCGCAGTCGACCGCAGAGTGTCAAGGATGAAGTGTCAGCCAAGTAATGGCGGCGTCGACCAGTCGGTCAGTTGGATAGTTGGCTAGTTGCTGCACAGCTCATTCGTGCCACCGCACATTTGCTGCCAACATAATCGACAAGCGCACTAAAGTGATTTTCAAAATGAATTAAAAAGTGAGCGCGCAAAAAATGCGGAATAAACACGCCACGCCGCCCTCTCTGAACTGATACATACACACAAGACATACATACATAAATTTATAAACACAGCATAGAATGCAACACTTCAACGCTCAAGGTGCGAATTTAAGTGGCGAAAGGCAAGTGGCGGAATTCGAGCGGAAGAGTCAACGAATCGCCGAATACGAGTAGTGGGTCACATATTTTTGCGGAATTTGTTCCATGCCAGCTAGCAGAGTGCTGCTAAAGAAGCAGCTAAAAATGCAAGCAGGAAAACACTAGAAAATGGGAAAGAAAATAAAATCTCGCTGTTAACTACATAAACAGTTTTTTTCAACTGGCAACGCTCAGCAACCTTGGTTTCAACATGAAAGTTGCTTATGAAGAAATCCAGCGCCAGCTCATGCCGCAAGCCTGCTGCTGTGGCCTGCTAGTAGTTCATGCAAAAAAGTGTCTCTTTAAATATGTAGAACGTTGTTGTAGCTTCGGCTTCGCCGTTAATTGAGTCTCGACTTTACTGCTGCGTTTGCGTCTTGTCAATCACGCGGCCAATCGCCAAATGTCGGCTCATGTGACGCCTGGCCACTAGGCGCTGTCACGTGTCAATCTCGTTTTTTGCTTCGTGCATTCTTCTTTTTTCGCCCAACATGTTTGTAATTTGCTTTGATTTTCTGTTTTTCCTTTTTTTGTGACACTTATTGCTTCGCCTGTGACTGCACATCAGCGAGAAGCATATTCACTGCATATTTCTTCCTTTGGGAGCTACGGAGACTTTATGGAGTGTGCTTTAGGCTCATGGTGAAATGAGTTAATCTACAGTCTCACATAAATATGTTGCACTTTCGAGGGATTGCAAGGCAAGTGAGTAAACACGAACACTTCCTAAACATGTCAGCTGAATGGATAGCTAGACGAATGCCTTTTTCGACTGCATTTGGGGTACTTATGTGTGCTCATGTGGACAAGTATTTACTAACTAGTTAGTGCACAAATCTTAGCAATCCTTATTTAGTACTCACAGTGGACGGAGTTCTACTTTTATCGTGGGCTAAGTTTGCATATATGTACTGCCAGTTAGAAATCATTTTAAAAGGGTTCTTTTATGTGCCTTGAGTTTTTCTGAACTCAAATCTGGGATGAAAATGTGTAATTCCGATTTAACTGCTTTAACCGGCACATTAAGGTCGCCGCATCTCAACTATACTAGTAATATGGACTACATTCATATAGGCTAATACATTTTTTACGCAAATAAAGTTTCTTTTTTGATTTCCATTACATCCTTTTGATGGTTTAAAAAATATGGATGGATACTCATTATTGAAAAAAATTATCAACACGAGTGATGTTTTTATCCAAGACCTGAATTGAAACGGGATTGTCCTCCACAGGAGGAAGTCTAGCGGTGTGATATCACACGATCTTGGTGGGCAATCGCCCGGTCCAAAACGTGAAATTATTTTCTCACCGAAGTGTTTTCTCAATATATCCATAAGCTGATGTGTTGTTTTTAAAACCAAATGTTGCCCATATCACGTCCTTCAATTTCAGGCATCAAATGGTCTGTTATCATGTCCCGACAACGGCCTACATTGGCATAATTTTTGAAAAAATATGGAGAAATGATTTCACCGGCGCACAAACCACAACAAACTGTAAATTTTATCGGTGAAATGGCAGCTCTTGAATCTCTTCATATTGCTTTTCATCCCGAATGCGGCAATTTTGCTTGTTAACATACCCACTGAGCTATAAATAAACCTCATCAGTGAACAAATATGGCTCGAAAACGTCGGATCTTCTTGGAACATTTTAAGAGCCCATAGAACGAGGTGATGTTTCTTGGTAAGGTCGAACGGCTTAAATTCTTGCGTGAAATGCGTCAAGTCGTTCCATACGTCAGTCATAGTTGCTGCTAACAGCGCCGAATCGACTCACAACGTTCTTCGTTTACATTCTCAATAATGAATGCTGGGTCTCAAGATGGGTGATGGTTTTGCGAATAGTATACTCTGTAGGCCGATTATATTGACAGTTAGTTGAGCAAAGCTCGCGAAACATATCCTTTACTGAACGTGCTTTTTCGTAATAAAGTTGAACGACTTGTAAACGATTCTGAACAAATATAACATGACAGCTTGACACGACTCACGCGTGATATTTCAAAAAAAAAAAAGGCTATTAAAAAGTACCTCAACTTCGAATATTAATTGTTTTTCTCAAAATGCGTGCCTTTCATCGGATTTTTCAGGCAAGGAAACAACAACCCACATCTTGGCTGAAGGGCGGCTGCGGAAGTGTTGTGATGCCGGCCTTGGTTAGGTAACTGTTCACAAGAAAGACTGTGTGAGCGGAGGCGTTGCCGTGGTGCAACTTCCAATTGGCTGCGATGTTTTGTTAGACCCGATTGACCCTCGTTTGAGTCACTTGAGGACTTCCACGTAAAACATGGCGTTGACAGTTTGTTCAGGAGGAACAAAATTATGGTGGACGATGCTTTTGATGTTGAAAAAGAAAATGAGCATCGTTTTCACTTTGAATTTGCTCATTCATCAGCGACCTCCTCACGGCCTTCCAAAAAGGCCTGGTGCCTCCGAGACACACCACTTCTTGCTAAATCAACATCTGTGTAAGCCTGCTTGATCATATCAAAGCAAAAATTAAAATAAAAAAATAAAAAATCATTACTTATTTATAACAGAGAATGTTAAATTTAGACAGAGAATGTTATTTAACATTCAGCTAAGCTGCAACACACAGAAAAGGGCTAGTTGCAGCGTGAATAATAACAAAAGCAACCTTTCTTTTAAGATGCGCCAGGGTACTGGTGCGACGTTTTTTGCAAATTTAATACTTGCTAAAATAAGATAATCACGGAAGATAGCAGTTGCTTCGTCAGGAATTACGGCAACTCTTCTAAAGGATGAAAAAACTGCTCACTCATCTTTTAAACTACCGTTATCCATAAATTTTGAACAACAATCAATATGTTCTGTCGGCAAAAATGGGCCTCTTAGTTAACTATTGCAAGATGCCTCATTAGATCTACGAAACTCCTTTGTTCTCATAGGCGAGTTAACTTGTGTTTGCTTGAGATTTCTGATAGATTTTTACGGACGAATATGAGAGGTCATCTTCCTGAAATCACTGATGGTGATTTTCCATGACAACTGCCTAAACTTGGGGAAGGAATTTTTCCCACTCACAATTTAAGGAGTAATTGTAATATTCTTCTGAATGTATGTTTAGGCCAAATACTCCATAGTTTAGACATTTTAATAGATGCAGTATTATACTATATACCCTGACATGGAGAATTTGCACGAAAAGAAATTTCATTGGTTGTGTTCTAGGGCAATAGTGTCACCCAGGAATGATAGTATTAACGAAAAAACACAATCGAAAGACACCGTGACTATATCGAAGATGCAGTCCTTAATTCCCAGGAGCTTTTAAATTCATTAAACCCTTTTGGACTGCCACCACCTCAGCTGGCTTTAAAATTTGGAATTCCTATTATAGATATTTTTAAGGAATTTAAGTCCTCCAAGCATGTGCAACGGGACGAGGCTGATTATTAAGGAATTGACGGTCAATTTAACTGTAGCAACCATCATCAGCGGCCCAGCAGCTGGTCAACTAGCTCACATACCGAGAATTCCGATAATCCCAAGTAATTTGCCAATCCTAATTAAACTGCTTCAATTTCCAGTGAAAACTTATTTCGCTTTTACTACAATACAAATAAGTCCCAAGGCCCAACTTTCGAATTAGTAGGGATTGAAATATAAAAAGAATGCTTTACTAATGGCCAACTATATGTTGGTCTATCGCAGGTCGAAGGTCCGGAAAATCAATTTATATTGCTGTCACAAAATAAATTTACATCAAGTATCGTTTACACGGAAACTCTGACTCAATAAATTATTTTTCAGGAGCAGAGAAAGTAAAATATATAATAAAGGCCTTTTTACAAAAATTACCAAAAAATAATACCAAAAAATATATATTCATGTTCGAATTTCCTTCAGAAAGTATGTATCGGAGAGTGTGTACATCATAGCTTTATGAAATTATTGTTTAAAACACGTGTGAAGCCGGGAAGGGCTGCTAGTAAATGTATAAATTTATCTTCCAACAATACAAAATGTCATACTGTGGCAAGCATTACTCTAAATTTCACCCCTTCTGCTTGATGTGCTTTATAAATTTTAGATGCAGCCGAAATATTACTCCAGTTCAGTGTTTAAAACGCTATAGAAAACATGCGCAGAGCACTGGCGTAATGTAATATAATCTACGAGGGGTCTTGCCATGTAAATAAGTTGTTAGCGTTTTAACAGAAACAATGAATGCATTTGGTTTGGAAAATATCAAAACGCCTGAAAATTATCAGGAATTTAAATTTTTTTATATTTATATTTTATCGTCCAAAACACTCCCTCCCCCCTTTATCTCCAAAATCATTTGTGTCACCACATTTTTGGTACGCGCATGTGTTTGTGTATGTCCGTCTTCCGGTGCACGAAAAATATTATGTTATTGGGGACAAGCCTAAGTTTGAGCACCTGCAGATGTAAATATTTGCACTGTGAGCATCTCGCAGCTTAACCTATTTGCAACTCGCATGAAGTGTATGAAGTGTTTGTCATCAAACAAACATACTTAAAGGGAGTGTCATATACACTTAGTTGTACATGTGTACATATGTGTAGAAAAATATGTAAAGTTTGGACGACTTAAAAATGTAATACAGGTTAGTGCATATTCATGCAATTATTTTAATGAAAGTCAGGAAGTGTCAAAAAGTAAGAGGAAATAAAAAAATTGAGGGAAAACATCTCCGAACACCATTTTGCAGCAATTCATTATTATTGTAGAGCGAAAGTCGTCAACAGCAGCCCGGTCATCTAATGCTTCAAGTTGACGCTCATTTTCAGCTTATAAACAAACAAATTACCGTCATTCAAGCGAATGTCCAGCCATCAACGCCGCAGTCACTCACGAACGTCGACTTCGAGCGGAACCGCGTGCAGCTTATAGGAAGGCAAGCAAGAACAAGGAACACAAGCTGCTGCGTACATTTTTCCAATTTCTAAACTAATCAAACTTGGATGTGAAAGCCCTTGCTTCTCGTCTGATAGGATGGTTAGGGTGGCCTTTTTGACAAGAACAAGATATATCTATTAAAATGGCTTAAGTGAAGGTGAGGAGGGTAAATTTTTTCTAGCCAAAATGAGTTCGAGATAATTCAAGCAATACTTTTGTAAAACTCTCACAGCATAACCACTGTATTTATCTTTTCTGGGCACTTTTTTACCTAAGCTATGTTCCATTTATTCCATTCAGTTTAACAATTATTCTGGGGAAATCGCTGGTAACACACAAAGAAATCACTTCGTACAGTGAAATAACTAAAAACCAAATCATCACTTACACAATCAGAACCGCATTCTCCTTGTCAAAAAGTGCAGTAAAGGTCTATCTAATTAATACCTGTGAGACCTTTGCTTATATTACCCTAGAAACTTTGGGAAAAAACAGAAATGATATGCTGGAGGACTACGTACGGTGTTTGAAAGAGAGAAAGTTGGAAAGTAGGAACTCTACCATAAGGAGCTCCCATGCAGATTAGCTTTAGGTTACCGGATTACTATAGTGTCAGGCAGAAGTGACCGCTATTGAAGTAGTAGATTTACTGCGCCGAAGCGAAACTCCTTTCAGGAAGGTGAGCATTCACTCCGACAGCGTAACTACACTACTAGCGTTGAGCTCGAAAACTGTGGGCTTAAAGTTAATAAAAAAGTGTCTAACCTCACTAGATATATCAACAAGCTATATCATTATTAGGTGCGTTTGGGTGCCTGGTCAAAGCGGAACTGCTGGGAACTGCAAAGTCGTTGAACTAACTAGAAGGCACATCTTTAATCTGCTCACGAAAGGGGAGCAAGTTGGATCCTCGTTGTCATCATACGAAGAGTGTGCTTACCAGGAGTTCTTTGACGGCCAACTGATACGCGACTGCGAAATCCTTCCGGCGTAGAGTAGAATGTAGAAGATCTACAGAATTACTTGCATATAGCAAAATTTCTATTGCTGCAATCACTGGATTTCTTCAAGACATTGTCCAATACCCACTCGTGTTGTTAGGCTAAAAATCCAGTCGAACGAAAACTGTCAAACTTGTTTGGAAGAAGGAAATATCAGAGCGCTTTCTCCTCCATTATCCAGCGTTTGCAAGACTGACATTGAAACATCTCGGCAGTCATACCTTCGGCGAGGTGATATAGCCGCAACTAAAATTAGTCGACTCTTCAAACCCGTGATCAGCTCAAGCCGCTTCGTTGACAAATGGTCAATCCCATAGTGTTCCAGGTACCACCATGGAGATCCTTGAAAAAATCGACCTTTCAACCTGACCTTATTTGTAAACGCTACCGATCGCAGTTGAAAATGTTGAAGCTGCTTGATCGGATATCTTCGTATCCGGGATTGACCTCGATATCTTCTTCTTCTGTATTGTCGTAGACTCCGCTTATGTTATTATAGCCGAGTTAAAAGGGGTGTATCTCATCCGAGGCTGTTTTTTTCCTTTCATTGGGGTTTTTTTTTACATATCGGGTCTCATCCATCTTCGATATACAACTCACTAAACATAGGTTGACGATTTGCCTTAAACCTATACTTCAAACATCTAAGAATACCTGGCGCGTCAAAACGGCTAAATTCCTTTATCTTTGTTTTGAAGGCGTCGATAACCTCTCATTTCTATTCAATGAACATGGTTTCCATAGAAGTTACAGGAAAAACTGCATCTTCACACTAATTTGTTATTTTTGTGATACTCGGGGCTTAGGGAATGCCGATCTAGGGCCTGCACATACAATTTCATACAAAGTTCCATAACGCATATGGGCTTTCTAGTCGCAACATAATTTTATCGTACTTCAAGATCCCTTCCAGTAAATTTTGTTAGTCAAGAGAAGGGACGTGAGCTATTGCTCATTTGAAATCTTATATGAGATTTGTATAAGCAAAGAATGTGCTCGGGATAAATCATGTCTTCACTGCAAAATGGATTGCCCTAAAGTAAATGCATATGTATATTTAGACGTTCATAATGTTTTCCGCACCGCAAATGACATGACAAACAAAGCTTTGACGACAGCTAAATACGATTCATTCTCATTGACAATAAAACAGCAAATTAAATGAACGCCCATAAAAGTGATGGAAGTAGCATCTATCATTGACGCCGCTGGAGTGTATATACTTACATGTATGTATGTGTGTGTGAAATGGCGCACAATCTGCTTGCTTGTGTCCTTGGCGCGCCCACGCTGCGTTCGCCTGTCCGTCTGCGCGCACAACCATCCATCGTGTAACCGTGTCAAGCAATCATAACTTTTATTTCAGAATTTTAACACAACGGACAATCTTTGCATGCTCATCGAAAGCGAGACGAGCTGTGCAGGATGGAAATTTTGATGAAAAGGTAATGTGATGAAGCATGAGTACGCGCAACGCCCTCACTATTCAAACCGGCTTTTAAGGCACGGCGACTTTTGGCGGCAACGGCAGCAGCATTTGACACAATGTGGCAGCCGCCTTTCATTTACATTTTCACCGTCGTTGCCTTTCTGCAGCCCGAGATGCCCGCACCTGCTGCTCGCAACAAGCTTCCGTCGCCGCCGCCAACGCTGCCTGCTTTAACTACAAAATATTATTAAATTTTGCGTTTACTGGCACTTTTATCGTGTCCCTTTTGCCTGTCAACCGCAGCGCACGTCCATACCCCCCCCCAACTCACAATGCTATTAATATTTGCACCGAAGCTTGACAGATATTCCCGCTGCACAATTTTATTTTCGTTGCGGGTCAAAAGTTAAGTCATAATTTTATAAAATTATTGCGAGACCTCATGGCTGGCGCATATGGTCTTACAACGAGTGTGCCGTGGCCACTTTTATCACGCCGCCTTTCGGCTTGCTGCTCGCCGCTCGCCACTCGCCTGCGACCCGAGCCATCCGCCAGCAATTGTAGGTGACATCCGGCGACCGCGCATTTTGCTTGTCGCACGCCACATAATCACAACAACAGCACGGGTAGCACTTCATTAGGCATGCAAATGAAATACAAACGGGCGTTGTTGCCATTTCAAGTGGCCTGCCTCGCCTGCGGTCCGTCGACGCTGAAATAGACAATAATTCGTCGACGTTGGAAGGTGGGGGTGCCGTCGAACAGCAGCTAGCCGCTACGCGACGTCGGAAATGTGGCGAAAATGAACATTTTGTGTGCCATTTTATTTGATTACGAGCATTATGCTGCCCGAAAGCAACACGAGAAAAAAATATGTTTGCCACAATGTTTCCACAGCGCGCTTTCAACGTTTTGGATTTGTCTCAATACAAACAATTACCCTTCAGCTCATTGCTATGCACACAGGCGTCGCTAAATTAACTCAAACATTAGCTGGCGGTTATTTCGTCAGACACAGCCGCCACAAGCACTTTTAAAACTTATTTCCCTTTCCCTCCCTTACACTCGGCTTTAGGTGCCTTATTGTTTACTTTCGCGTGGCAAACGTCAAAAGCACATTCGACGTGAAGTGCGAAATCCGGCAAGTTTGCCTTCATACATCTCACCGCCCACCTCTCTTACTCATTTACCAAAATGCATATACATATGTTGCTTTAAAGCTTAAGATGAATGTTGGTGGGTGAAAATTGTAATATTTTTAAATTTCTTCCGCTTTTCGCGCAGCTTATCATATGAAATTATCTGGTGTCGTAGAACCAGAATCAGCAAGTCTTGATATGAGTGAAAGCCGTGGAAATTGGCAGACCAGAATGGTATTTATGTCAAATCACGTTTGAATAAACAATTTTGGAAATAAAATAAAAACGAACTGCAGAGTTTTATATGCAGACTCTACGCCCCTGACAGTTTAGATTGATCAGTTCAACAAATTGACATCGTTCGCTACTCTAATAGTAGAACTAGCGAATTCCGCTCCGCCTCTCCTTGATTGCCGCCCGTAGTAGCAACGTAGAAATCAACTGTTCTCGTACACATTTAACTTTTCAAGAGGGGAGCTCCCTGCTACTGCAATGCCCTGTACTAAATTACAGTTTTACATACATCTTTATTTAGTGCTTAGTTATGACACTCTATAGGTTTTCTGTTAATAGCGATTTGTGGGCGTGGCAGTGGTCCAATTACGCCCATCTAATTCTCGTAATTATTTTTTGTACTAAGGTACCGGCATACCAAGTTGCAACAAGGTATCTCAGTTTTTACTCAAGTTAATGCTTGCATGATCGGATGGACGGACAGACACAGAGCCGCTCGGATTTCAAGTTATCTCGTCATCCTGATAATTTATCTCGATTAGTGATTTATCTCGATTAGTTTTAGGTGATACGTACAACCGTTAGGTGAACAAAACTATTGTACCTTATAGCAACAATGTTGCCAGAGTATAAGAACTATCCCATATGCTGACCATAAAACATGCCATGGATCTTCCAAAATAGCAAAAATATTTCCTTTCAGAGTGGAATAGAATAGAACCACTGAAACGGAGTGAAACGTTGATAATATTGAGTAGGAGAGCGAAAAGCATAGTCAACATTCAGTTCATCAACCATCACAGCACTTGAATAAAATGATCGAAGCTACCAGAGAGGGTTCTGACCAGAATCCACAGGGTCGTATTATAACCACTCTTTCCCTTTTCAGCGCATTATGAAGGATAAATAACGTTAGAAAGTTATAAAAAGAAATTAATGCGAGAAATATTGTCGACTGATATTCTGATTGCTTGGAGTAAAGTCAAACGAACCCTGGTAGTATAGGGTGGCATTGACTATCCATTTGTTGTATCTCCAGATTTGACTTCGACAACTTTTGGGTAACCAAGGTGTACGGCAGCTAATTTTGGATCTGAAATGTTCACTATAACATTATTTTTGATTATTGTTAATTGAATGTCTTTCTAGATACTTCAAATTACTTAAACCTTCGGCAGCAGGCTGTGCGCCTTTTTTAACTCCTGGCTCTTGTATGCCTCTACCGACAATACTTAATATAATCAATCTCCCAGTAGTTTTCAGCAGTTCAGGGATCCTCCATGTTTAGATTTAGTAAAGTGGCCATATTTGAAACGAAGACATTATTTCAGTAATTTATTCAAAACCGTAAAGAAAATGGCAAAATGTAAATAATATTTTAAAATTAATGTAAAAAAATTTTTAAGATAAGAGCTTATACGTAGTTTGCCTTTTATATTTCGAGATTCCAGAGCAAAAACAATTTTTAATAATCCAGAATCGCTTTATTATTTTTCAAAATATTCTCCATTTAGATCTATACACTTTTGCCTCAGTGATTGAAGTATCTCTAAAGCATATCATTTGAACGCACCAAACGCCTCTTCAGGTGTCGTAAGACGTTGACCTCTTTTAATTACTTTTTTCATTCGGTGCCGAGTCAGAACTTTACGGAGGACGACTCATCAAATCGATGTTTTTAGTGCTCAAAAGTGCAGTTGTTTCGGCGGTTGGTTCATGATTTCTTGAAAAATAACTGTCAAATAAATTTTTGTATACCATTCAGAGTTTATTGTTCTTTTGTTGGATTCAGTCGACTGTTGCTTTCTGTTACTTTCGGGCTCCCATGCGTAAATCCACGAGTCATCACCTGTTCCAATGTCAAAGACGTCTTTCGAAGCACCGTTATCATATTTTGTTAACATTTCCCTCAACCAATCGACTTTTCTTGAGCGATTGACAAACTGTGTGATATCCTACGTGCACAAATTTTTTTACAGTTAAATGTTTATTGATGGTTTTGGACGACCTTCCCGTAATTCGACTTGGAGTGATCAACGAGCTCGACTGTATTCACTTCACCATTATAAAGACCGGTCCTTGATGGATCTTCCTTGTCACAAGTTTAATTAAGTTCATCGATGCACTGTTGATGAGTTAATCCAGGTCGAATCTTGCAAAAAATACTAGCGCGAAAATGTTCTCGATTTAATTGTATTTTTAGTTAAGAAGAATATTTTAAGTTACTGTAAACAATGCAAATAGTGCTCGTACGTTAAAACGTTCTGAGTATGCATACAATAAAATATCTCAAACTTATTATAATACATGGGTTGCGAGAAAATCCAACAGATAGCGTAGGCGAGTTTTATTTGTCCGCAGAATCATAAACAGTCTATACGCGGATGGTTAACCAATCTGTTATATTTAACCGAAAAGCTTCTGCAAAGCTGAGTTTGCATCATTTGGCATGAATATACTCACGAATGTATACAATTTTGCGACGGGCCTTCGCTTTAAGAGTCTAAGCGTGCCATTCAACCTAACCTTACTGACCACTTGATAAAATATATACAACAAATTATTTTTCTCTAATGAGCGTCGGGTACGCAAGGCCCCTTCTCAAGTTAGCATCTTGAGAGCACAACAGTTATCCGAATATATTTTTAATGGAATATATGTAATGTATGTTTGTACTTGTAATTGTTGGTCGAGTATTGCGTAGTTACGAATCATATACTTCTGAACTAAATATACCGAATTCCTTCCGAGCCCTAACGCAGTATTTGCCACGTGCCTACTTTTACTTTTAAGTGTGTATTATATTTTTAGGTAAAAATTGTTTTGTTGCAATGTCGTTTGTTATTTGCGATTTTAAGCAGAGCCGAGCATCACGTCAACACTTGAGCGGATTTTCAGTTAATGTTCATGGCCGTCGGCAACACAATAACGGGGCAGGCGAGTCGTCACGTTGGAAAGTGCAACTAAGTAGAGAATAGCAACTGAAGAATGCCGTAGACTTTGCCAACGCTACAAAAACGCTGACATGCCGAGAAACAAAACGTAGTAACGGCAACAACCGCCAAGGTTAATACGCACACAATGCCAACAGGCCAGGAGGGTAGGAGGGAGCCACAGCGAGGAATCGGTACTGAAAGCAGCTGACAACCTCGCATGTATATTCGGCATAAAGCCGGTTGTGGCACAGTTACGCTTCACACCGCCAACTCAAGCTGCCACATCACCCCAGCACCTTTTCATAAATCACCTTCTTTAACACGCCTCCCCGCATCCTCACCGGTATTGGGTTGATAGGGTTTTCGCCTATGCTGCCACAGCCTTTCGTGATTGTTGCACGTTCGGTGCGTTGTAAGGCTTTCGTCAGCGCTGCAACCGCAACCTTTTCAACATGCCACTTGCCACTTGATGCGGCGCAGTTGTGCGCTCGTTGCGGCTGCGGTTTGCGGCAGTCGCAGCGTTGGCGGCCGAAAAAATCGCTTGCATTCCATTGTGAGTGATTTACAGTTGCGCACAATTTGCTACGCAAGTGGGCGTAAGTGGTTTGCTTTCGTTCGTGCGAAGGCAGCCGAGTTGACTTGCAAGATTTTGCGCCAACAGCTGGCAGCTGGCAGCTAGTCGGTCAAGGCCCTGCGAAACCGTTTGATGGCGTCGCTTGTGACGCCAATGCTGCGTGCCGGTGCAACAACGAAAATGAAAAGCTAAATGAACAAAACAGCAAAAACAAAAACAACAATGTTGAGGAAAAATGTTCGCCTCGAGTGCCTTTTTACTGCAGTTGGTTGCGGTTGCAACGCTATAAAAGTCGACATTTACACCAGCGGCTGCGCGTTGCACGTGGCTTATTGTGCGCTGCGCGGCAGTTGCAATTTTCGTTGTCATGCACGTCGCTGCAGCTGCAGCTAATTTGCAACCATGACAGCCGCCATTGTGTTGCTGTTGCATAAGTTTATTTATGTACATAATAGCGCGCACTCGCACACATAAACACACATACTACACACATATGTGTCTGCATTAAGCGCAGCAAAGAGCAGCTTTTAGCCGCAAATTTTCCTTTCAACTGCAATTATGTGGAAGAACGTAAGTAAGGCGCACAACATTGAACGAAAAGCCAGTGAAATGAAAAAGTTAAATTCTTACTTCTTTCCATTGTTCATTGAAACTGAGAAAATTTAAGCTAATCTGTAGGCTTTTTCATCTTCACACGCCTATCGCTGCCCAAATTATAGCACAGAGGCACAGAGGCACAGTCACTGTTGGCAGTCAAACTTCGAAGTCGCAGATAATTTCATTTATCTTAAAACCATGATTAAAACTAAAAATAACGTCAGCCTCGAAACGCAGCGCAGTACAACTATTAACAACAGGGGCTAGCTCGTAATGAGTAGGTAATTAAGAAGTAAAGTCCAGTCTCGACGAACAAAGATCAAATTCTACAAGACATTTATCATCCATGGACGATGACAACATATCGTGAGTCGGCATTACGAGTTTTCGAGATAAAGGTTCTGCGGAAGATTTATGGTCCTTTGCGCGTTGGCAGCGGCGAATATCGCAGTCGATGGAATGATGAGCTGTATGGGATATATGAGTACATTGACATAGTTCAGCGAATTATGAAACAGCGGCTACGCTGGCTAGGTCATGTCCTCCGAATGGATGAAAACACTGCTGCTTTGAAAGGGGGAATTAGAGGAACAGGAAGACCCCCACTTCGTTGGAAAGACCAGGTGGAGAAGAACCTGGCCACTCTTGGAATCTCCAATTGGCGTCAAATCATGAGATCCCATGTACTAATTAGTATTTTTAGTAACCTTTAAGATAAGTTATTGAGTGCTCAAAAAAAACATGGTTTCTTGAAAAGTATACGTAACCTTTGCTTCGTTTCCTCCTTCCAATTTCATACTAAATAAAAGTTAACACTACTGTGGTATTATTCAATGTGCTCTTGGGAAGAGTTTCTCAACCACTAACTAAAAATTAAATAAAAAAATTTGCAGTAGACATGTTGTTTTTAATGAGGCAATATTCTTTATAGAATTCATCTTTTGGTAGCTGTTACTCGATATGCACCGATTTCGTAACGAATGAGCCTTACTTTGGAATAATTTTTGCAAATCGTACAAATTTGTCAGAATAATGGTTCGGTTCGGCCGACGTATAGCGAGTGAATAATGCGCATCCTCAGAGACACTGTGGAGTTCACATAGACAACACTATTGCTGCTGTGAAGCATAGTATCGTAGTATGTAGACCCGTAGGAGTATATCCACTTTGTGGAAAACTTTTCGGAAAGATCTTTAGTTTTGGTGCATGGGTCCAAAACGAGATGGACACCGATCACGAATATCACGAGAAGATTTTGTTTAGCGATGGAGCTTTCTTTTGGCTGAATTGGTACGTTAATAAACAAAACGGTCGCATTTGGATTGATGATAATTCACAAGTCATTGTTGAGTCGCCCTAATATGCTCAAAAAATCACTGTTTAGTGTGTTCTATGGGCGGAGAGTATTAATGGTCATACTTCTTCAAAAATGAAGCCAGCCATATTGTTACCGTTAATGGAGAACGCTATAGAGCCATGGTTGATGACGTTTACATGCTTAAACTGAAGGATATTGATGGAGACGACTTTTGGTTCAAATCAGACGTTATTACATGCCATACAGTCAACGAAACAATCAATTTATTGAAGGTGACTTTTGGAGAGTGCATTACCTGGCGTCTGGGCATGCGCATAGCCTCTAAGATCGTGCGATTTAACAACGCTAGTCTATATTTTTGAAACGTAAAAGTTGTAAAGTCGCTTGTCGTGTTATTGTTGATATACGACTCCAATTGCTACAGAAAGATATAGCGTTTTAAATCTTCATGAAAACCACATATCATAAAAAACACTCTGGGCTTATAAATACCCTACAAATATTAATGGCTTTTAGGCACTGAAGTGTTTGGAGGATTTTATAAAATCCTGTTTCAGTTGGGTAGGTATTCAAAAGTCATATATCTTCTTCCAAATAAATTGTTGTTTATATCTAATTAACAAAGTCATCGCAGCCACCTGCTTTAGAAAGTAAAGTTCGATTGCTGTTACAAAAAAAAACATAGAATTGAGATCTGAGCAAGCAAACTGTCTTCATTACTATGTGAACTTGCCTATTAACTGGTGATGAACTCAGTCTAACCCAGAACTGGCATGCCATTAATATCATTCACGTAAAATAACAGATTTTACCGAGTAATCAACATTAGATCAGACTATATATAGTGGATATAATAGATTTAGCTCCAATTACTATTTTCAACTTAATAATTATGCAATTAAAGCTCGAATGAATATTCGAATTCATAAATTCACTTTCAAAATACGATTTCTGCTTTGACGCACGGCAGATGATGTAGGTGGAGCTGCTCAAATCCCTCTGTCCATAATCTTTAATACAATCGAAGTTTGGAAGTGTGGAATACTTAGTAACTGAAGGAAAATTCTTGTATGTAATTATATAAGCATTACCATCGGTCTTTTCATTTTTAGTAATCCATGTGAAATTAAAATAAGTAATGGACGGCACTGAACTTGTAATCAATAAGACGGTATTCGACTTCATTAAAAATTATAGTGATCATTTTAAATACCTTCGCTGCCAATATCTGAAACACTTTCCCTTTATGTTTATTCTAAGAAGTATCAAATAAAGTTTATGAAATAAAACTCAGCATTATATTTTAACTAATTTATTTGTTTCGTTTTTTCAAAATCTCAATTCTCAATTTATCTTATTTATATATCCCTAATGTAATAACTAACTTTGATTATGCACTACTTAGTTCAATACTTTACAAACTAATTTTAAGTTAAACTTGTATTGCACACAACTAACAGTATTTTTTACATTTTCATGCACAATCGAACACTCGGTCGCATAATTAACGGTCAACTGCCATCCTAAGATTATTCCGCCTACCTCCACAACTACCTATGCGACCCATTTACACAAAACCTTTAACAAATCACCTTGCGGCTTAGTATCGGAAAGGAATACGAGTTCGTACACATGCTTTTAGAGATTTTAGTTAAAAATATTTTAGTTGCTTGAGTTATGTCTTGTCTAGTATACATACTGGCTAGTCTAACTGTTACTTTGCTTTAGTTTAATGTAATTGCTGTATTTGTATAAGTAATTTAAGTACTAGAGCTTTCCATTACAGAGTAACTTATGCTTATAAATATTTAGACTTTTGGTAAGAAATACTTGTATCGCTTGTGTGTTATATATGTGTGTGTGTATATTACAGTTAAAACTATGTAGTTGACATAAGTATTTATTTGCGAGTTGAGTTTTGATGTTTCATTGACCTTGAATCATAAATATACATATGTATGTATGTCTTTGTTGCGTAACAGAGCACACTAACTGTATTTTCTTAAAAAATTATTAAATTTGGAATACGCATTTTGTTTGTACGTGTGCATAGGGTTTACTATGGGTCCAAATTGAGTCGGTAATTTTACAAAATTAACCACATTTCGGCTTCGCTCGATTAAATAACAGCTATTATGTGAGTTTACTAGCACCGCACGGCCACGCCTACACGCCCAGTTGGCTGCTACTGTTTGCTGCAGCCTCAGTCTCATTAGCTCTTAAATATATCCGCTTGCGACTCGTTCAGACGCTTCAGCATCGCGTTGCGGTGCAGCCAATAAGGCGGCGGATCGGGTGGTTGTCCCGGTAGCAGAGTTTTACTCTTCAGTGTCGTGGTTTTCGGGTTCGTGGCCGGTGAACTGTTCGCCGCAAGTGCTGCGTTATACATCACCGGATCAGCCAGTTGGGCCGAATGTCCAACCGCACCGCGCATCGGCACCTCTTTCTTGCGTATCGTTTCACAGGTTTCCTTCATCTTGCACAACTGATCCTGTAGATTGCGATACTCTTCGAGAAAGCGTTCCAGTTGCGCGGCATGGTAGTCGTAAGCCGCCACTGTCGACGTATTCGTTGTTGGCTGCAATGCCGCAGAGACGGCAGCCAGGTTAACGGCTGGGGTTGTGGCTACGCCCGTGCGTGCGGTGAGCGTGGAGAAGTCCAATAGTGGCGTTGCCGCTGAGCTAAAGGAACGCTGATGCTGATGCGCATCGTGCACGGGGGATGAAGGCAAACTGGGATTGCGTCGCACGCCATTTACTCCCATAGCCGCCGCACCCAAAGCAGCGCTGCCGTTTAGGTTGAGATTTCCTTTATTGCTGCTTTGCACCAAGTTGAGGAAACTATTCGAACGCTGACCGCTGGTGTATGTGGATGTGCCAACGTAATTCGAGTATGACGATTCGGCCGAGAAGCGTCGGCCCAACGTCAGCTCATTTAGGAAGCTGGCATCACCCAACGTGCTGCTGCCATATTTACTTGAGTTGTCCGCCAGCAGCGGTGACTGACTGTCCGATGAGCTTTTAAAGTATTTGCCGGTGTTTTTCAATTTTCGAGGCAGCGTACAAAGCGCCGCATTTGTCGAGCTACCCGCTCCTGCATTTACGCCGTAATGTGCGTTATTGTTGTTGGAGTTAGTCGCCTGCGCCACTGCGTATTTTGCGATGTCCAGCAAATCGGGGTAGTTACTGTCGAAGAGATCATTCTCGACGCTGTCGCCACTGCAGAACACCGAGGTGCTGACATCATCGTTATTGTAGTAAGCATTGTTGTTGGGACCAACTGTTTGTCCGCCCGTTCGTTTGCTATGCGGTGAGGTTATCTTAGTTGTAGCAATGGGTGTGGTTGTCCAGGTGGGAATGGGATTGTAACCACCCAAGCGTGCAGCGGCGTCCACTTGACTGGAGATCGAACTGGAGGCAGAGTCCGAACTGGAATAAGAGAGAACGGTTTTGCACTAATTAATATTTTTTATAATAACTTAGTGATTAAATCTCAAGTAAAATTAACATCTTTAATGGTTTTAATAAATATTGTTTTCGCTTGTAAACTCGGCTATAACCGCGTAAGCGGTGTCTACGCTAAAAAAGATCAAATTATCAGATCCCATGTACTAATTAGTATTTTTATTTATTTACTGAAGGATATTAATGGAGACGACTTTTGGTTCAAATCAGACGTTATTACATGTCAGAAGTGTCTTGGGAAGAAGGGCAGCAGTGGACAGTGTTGCCGGAAGTAAGCAACTTAACGTCTACTAGGTGCCAGGCCACAAAGGCATCAAAGGTAATGAAATAGTGAACGAGATTGCCAAGGATGATGTACGGCTAACATACAAAAGCATGATCAACATTGGGAAACCAATACATTTTCTATACAACGATCAGCAGCATGGTGAAGATAATCAAACCCTTGGAATGAGATAACAGCAAAACGATAGATCGGAAGTACGCAGAATTCCTATTGGCACTCGACAGAAGACACTGCAGGAATACGATCGGAATACTTACTGGTCACTGTCTGGTGGCGACAAACGCCCGCAGGATGAGGCTGAGAGATCGCGAAGACTCCAGGAAATGTCTAGAGCAGGGCACCAGAGAAACAATGGATCATCTCTTGTGCACTTGTCCTTCACTGTCTACTCTGTAAGCATCTGGGGTCCCCACGGTATAATACACTAGAGGAGGTGGTATCGATAGTGAGGCCGCAGAGTCTGTTGAAATTCTAGTCAAGCGCAGGCATCCTAAACGATGACTACTCCCTTGGACTTAGCAAGTGAACTACATCTGGTGTCGCAAACTGGTCTATGTGTGGCTTATTGGCCTATCGGATTAACCTAACCTATCTTATCTTGTGTTGTGTTCATTCACCGAATGTGTGACGCGTTTAGTGGTTGGCGTTACAGTGGTTTCTTCCACAAAATATTCTATTAAATTCCTCGATACTCATACTCACAGCAACAATGGCGTCTTCAGCACGCACTGTACGGGATCTCTGAGGATGCATATAACCACTAGAGTAAATGTGGTGCGAATTCGATCCATGGTCGCTTGAATTACCTACTCTCCTATGCGATTATGTCGACTGGAAAAAGTATTGTGTCAGTGAAAACCATACGTTTTAGAAAAGCACCCGTTACTAGCGACTAATAGCTAATCTGGTTGTGACTGCGGTGATCAATTCATCGTGTAGGGGATAAGTTTTCAGTAAATTTTATTTTCTCAACAATTTAAATATTTAGTAAAGTCTTACATCTTTATAGAGAATTTCACAGAATAGGAAAAAGTGTGTTTTAGAAGCGACAAAATTTAGTAAAAAAAAAAGATTAATGACTTTATAAATTCTTCTGTAATTTTCACGAAAACGAGAATGCGATATTTATTTTTATTCTTGATCAGTTTTGATAAAACGTTGTAATAATATTTAAGAAAAATTTGAGTCAATCGACACCGAAAATTGTTCAAGTCAGGAAATACCGCCTACGACCTTGTCAGTGAGTAAGTCCCCGGCCGTTATTGCAAAATTAAATAACAATTTTATAAACTGGCATAGCTAAATGTTCTGTATTTGCTATTAGTGGACGGCGTATATAGAATTCCGTATTACATAATAGAACAGTTATGATTCTTATTGCGAGCGCATGCAACAAAAGTTTTTTTATGGCAAAAGTTCTCGGAAAACCCAAATCTTTGCTGGTACAATTTTGGGAAGCAAGATAATCTCCAAAATTCAGAATGTGCTAAACGAATTCCGACTAATCAACTTTTACTACAATTTACTGTAATTTCCCTCCGCCGTTTGCATGTGCAACAAAGCCGCAGCGTATCTTGCATGCAACTTGAAACTTTCTTAAATTGCATCTTCAAATTAATGAATGATATGAAATATGCACGTTCAAAAGTTAGGCGGACATTGTCGCCGAGAGGGGCGTCTGCGCCGCAGGCCACTCGCCGTGTTGGATTCGTTACATTGAAACGGCTGTACCGAGTGGCAAGACAACAACAGTGGCAACCAAAGTGGGCGAGAACAATAACAAAGGCAGAAGAAGCAGCAGAAACATTGCAAGGAACTGTTTTATTACAAAAGTTGAAAACACACTCAAACACATATACACACATACAGCAGGTATATGTTTACAATTTACTATATATACTATGTATACATATATAATGTACGACAAATAGCCGACAGTAGAGCGAATCAACAAAAGAGCACGAAAGAGTTGCAACAGAATTAGTGAAAACAAAACACTAGCGAAAAGTTAGATGTGCCTGAGATAAACACGAGATGGGCACACCAGTTGGGGAAGACGCCCGACATTTGAAGTGCTGCAGCGAGAAGTGGCAAAGCATGGATTTCTTTAGATTTCAGTTGTGGCAAGAGGTGGGCAGCAAGTAGCTAACCAATTTGGCAAACTGCCTGCAGCCAACTGCGGTAGCAACCAACCCATGCAACAGTTAACAATGACAACGCAAGCAGAAGGCAAGCATCTTATGTCTGTGGGAATGTTTGTGCTGCGAAGGAGCTTCAAAGGACGTTGCAGCCTCTCAAAATTAGACCATGTACAACAATGTACTCGTTGCTGTAAAGGTGGGGTAGTCATCATAGTTTTGCGAGCGGTAGCTGCAGCCGCTCATTTATTGCGAAAAAAGTGGCAACCCTTACCATGTGAGCCGAGCGTGTTATGCACATCATTAGCACGTGTTATTTGCGTGCGTTTATCACTTGCGCATCTCGAGTGCTAAGTGTCAAGTGTATAGCCTAATTTGTGCCATCATATTACACATAGTGGGTTTAGGCACGCAAATCTGTGCAAAAATTGTCAAAGGTAAATAAAAATCAACAAGAGGTCCGGCAGCAAACAACCAATTGAGGTGGTTAAAGGAAAACATAATCTTACCGTAATTGAGATATGTATATGGCAAGAAGTATTAACCGGAATTCCGAAGTGGGGCAAATATAAAAGTTTGATTCACAATAAAAATCAATCTCCAGAAACTGGTATTGGCTTGGTTAATAAGAAGTGCTAATATTGATTGAGTTCTGAAAATTGGTGAAAATATTGTAAAAAAAGCTACATTTGAATTGGTGACTACCCCGAGAAGCCAGAGAGACGGAGGGATTGATACATTAGAAACGATTTTTTGGGGAAAGGATAGGTTAGGTTAAGAGGTCGATCATAACAGGGATTCCTCTTGAACAGATTGAACGCCGGTACTTTGTGTAACCGAAAAAACCTATACGATAGATCATAAGACCCTTACAAATCGACAAAGCACTTTGAGTCCACTAAGAATTTGTTGAAGCGACTAATGGCAATTTAGGTTACGTCTTCTGGTTTACAGAAGGTAAGAGTGCCTAGATATTTCAACCTCAGTCTTGCAAAGGCTGAATAATACAGGTGAAAGTGCCTGTATGTTTTCACCCCACACTCCTCCACACATTTTTGACAACTCAATTGCGTCGGTATGATGCTATCAGGGACGCACTTGAAAGGTTTAAGGTAACGTTCATCCAAAGGTCCAAGAAGGCTGTGCAGCCTTTTCGAATCTCCCCTAGTGTCACTTATTCAGCGGAATGGTTAAACCTTGATGCTCACGGTACAATCAGTATCTACATTTCTCAGACACCCAAGTAGAGTAGGACTTTTTGCTAGAATGCGCTTAGGCCGTGAGCAGTCATGTAAGTCCTCTACACTTAACTCTTAAATCAAAATTACAAGCCAGTTCTGACTTCTAACGTGTGATCTAAGTTGAGGTACTTTCTTCAAAAGCCTTGAGTCGAGTCAAGCTGTAATGTTATACTTGTATTTGTTCAATATTGTTTGGCATTTCATCATGGAAAGACTTACGTCTGAACAATGTTTACAAATCGTTCCACTCTATTACTAAAATTCCCGTTCTGTAAAGAATGTGTTTCGCGCACTTCGCTCAACTTATGGTCAACATCATTACCCAGCATTCATTATTGAATATATCGACCGAAAAGACCACGTCCAGCACGCAGTGAAGAAAATACAGTAGCCGTAGCTGAGAGGGTACACGAAGAACGAAATTTTAAATCGAAAGCGTACAAAATACAGATTGTGCAAGAACATAGCAATATTAGGCAGAAAAAGGCAAGCCACGCACAGAAACCCTGCATACTGGTGGAATGACGAAATTGAAGTCCTGCGAAGCGAATGTAACAAAGCAAGACGTCTATGCCAAAGAAGGCGACACTCGAAGAATTATGCAGTGCTACAGGAATTCTTTAAGAGGAAGCGAAACGACCTTAAAAAACTATAAAAAGGAGAAAGACCTGCAGCTTCAAAGAGCTGAGCTATAAACTTGATGAAACTCCATCGGGTGACGCTTACAGGATAGTGATGACAAAAGTCCGAGGACACAAAGGCCAAGCTCCAACCTGTCCCACGCTACTAAAGACTGTGGTAGAAACCCTCTTTCCCGCGCAACCGTCTCAAGTATATCACCTAGAAGAAACTGAAACAATACCTGCACCAGTCACTGACAAAGAGGTTGTAAAGGCAACAGAACGGTACGCCAACAACAAGGCATCAGAGCTGGAGGGTGTTCCTAAGAAGGCCCTAAAGTTCGAGATTAAACACAACACTGTCACGTTCACAAGATAGTTCGCAAAGTGCCTACGAGAGGGCTTATTTCCAAAAATTTGAAAGATGCAACGTTTGCTTCTAATACAGACACTAAACAAACCTCCTGGAGAACGAAACTCGTACCGACCACTGTGCGTGCTAGACACGGTGGGGAAAATACTAGAGCGAATAATAAGCGTTCACCTGGAGCAACTCTCGAAAAAGAGATACCGGGACTTGCCGATAACCAATAAGGATTCCGCAGACACAGGTCAACAATTGACGCAATTAAAAAACTTACTGACGTCGCAAGAAAAGCTAGAACTATAGGATGTATGGCTCCAAAGAGTTCTGTGCGGTGGTCACAATCGATGTCAAGAATGCCTTTAATTCAGCCTACTGGCCGCATATAATAAGTGCTCTTCAATTAATGAAAGCACCACCCGATTTGCTGAAGATCATCTCCAACTACCTGTCGGACAGAGTTCTACTATACGATACAGACGAAGGACCACAAAGCTATATGGTGACGGCCGGAGTTCCAGAAGGCTCAGTCCTGGGCCCACTTTTGTGGAATATCTTATATGATGGAGTGCTGCGCCTCCCATTACCCAAAGAGGTGCAAATAAATGGATACGCGCATGGCATCGCGGTGACTGTGATAGCGAAAGAAATTCACGAAATGGAGCGTCTGTGAAATCATGCAGGGACAAAAATCAAAGAATGGCTTATGGTCACAAAGCTTCAACTAGCTGGCCAAAAGAGAGAAGCGTTACTAATCACAAGCGGGAAGAAACTGGAGGTCCCCACACTCAATATTGACGGATATACCATCATTACACATCAATCTTTGAGATATCTTGGAGTGATGATAAGTCTGTGAAAAAGCATCAAGCGCTAACGAGGATAATGGCTAACATCGGTGGACCAAGTCAGAATAGACGAGTGCTGTTGACCAAAGTGAGTCAGTCTATACTTATGTATGCTACGCGCATATGGGGGACAGGGGCTGCAGCAGAAAATATACGCAGAAAAGGCGAAATCAATAGTTCGACTGATCGCAATCAGAGTTGCATGTGTCTACCTAAAAGGAAAAGCACTGGCGCTCGCTTAACGAAAGAAGAGAGGAAGCACGAAAGACAAAGGAGCCTGAATGAATGGCAGAAACGATGGGACGAAGCAACTACGGGGAGATGGACGCACAGGCTGGATAGAACGGAAACACAAGGAAACTGATTTTAAATTTACGCAGTTTTTAACAAGGCATGGTTGTTATAGAGGATATCTATACAAATATGGACATGATGACGAAACAAATTTCTCCTTCTGCAGCAGCAACGACGTAAATGCATTGCATGTCTTCTTTTCCTGTCCAAGATATGAAAAAGAAAGACAAGAAATAGAGGATGTGATAACATGATCGATCGAGGTGGTCTTGGACAACGTGGGCAATATAGCTATGCAAGAGTTAAGGAAGAAAGAGTGGTAACGCAGCGAAAACAGAAGGATTAATCAAAATTAGAGCGAAAATGCATGAATGAAGAGCCGACTGGCTAAGCTCGGTTCCAACATTTAATGCCTAACGGCAGTTCCGTGAGCCAAATATAAGCAATAACGACGGAGTTCAGTGTTCAGTACGTAGGCGTCCGGTGCTGCAAATCCTACTTAGGCTTGCGCTCAAACGAACGAACGAATAGTGCATATCGTCCGGAAAAATGACGATATCTTTGAAGTTGCCCCTCCGCCAACAAAACAAAACAAAAAAAAGCACTCAGAACTTATAACACAATGAGTTTTGCTAATCAAGTAGCTTCTAGAATGTCGAAATGGTAGAAATGTGTCCATCCTTATGGATCTAATTTCTGCCGATTTAATTATTTGTGACAAAATAATATCAGAAGCTTTAAGAATCACTCTACTGAGTCATCTTAATGTTTGCTACCAAGCCCGACAGTTCGTTTAAATATTGAATTATGCCAGCTAAAATTATTTTTTTGGTCAAAATACTTACCCGCCTAGTTCGATTAGCCTTGGTATGTGTAAATCCGATTTTTGTGGCCCCACATCGCCCTCACATTCTCCACTCCCGCTGCCCGCGTTCACATTTCTTTTGATATCTTGCGGATTTTCGCGCATCCCCGCAGCACCACTACCACCACCACCAATACCCGGACGCCAACGTACCGCTACTGATGTCTGATTTGCGTGTTTGCCACCCGCATAGTTGGTTTTTGCCGACGACTGGTAGTTGGCATCCAAACAATCCTCATCATCGTCGCAGTGTGTTGGTATATTGCGGTAGTCACCGTTCCGTTTGGCGCTCCCACCACTTGGGTTCACAATAGCCACACCAGTATCGCCGCCGTCATCTGAGCCACAATTAAGAGGAGTCGTGGCCGTGTGCAGGTAATCGCTGTCGTCGTTAGGAAATAAACTGCCGCCACCGCCATTAGTATTGCAAAAGTTGCCAGACACATCCACACCACCGACCGTGGAACCGCCACCCAAATCAGGTTTTCGATTGCCCATTCCAGCACCGCCGCCATTGCCACCATTCGGGCCATTGCCGCTGGTCGAGCAGACACGTGATGTCATCTCAATTTTTTCATAACTCTCCGTGCGCGCTGGTGGTACTGAGTTCCACAAACGCATTTTGCGTTTACGACGCAGCGAACAAAAACAAATTGCGGCAAATGAGGAGCCAACTACAAAGAGCAAGGCTGTAAAAATGCATAGGAGCACGATTTTTGCACCCAACGGCGCCTCGGGTGGTCGTCGCGAAACAGCCAGTGTAACGGATGCCTCCACTTTGCCGGCTTTGTTCTCAGCTGCGCAGGTATAAATGCCCGCATCCTGCATGTCGGCGGTAAGTATGGTCAGATTGGAGGCGTTGCGTAACATGTTTACTACGTACGTCTTGCGTCCTTGCGTTGCTGCCGCAGTGCGCGGACTTGCCGTTGGGTCACCCGTTGCTGTTAGGTTGGCAATCACACGATTTTTTACCATCCATCGCACCGATGGTTCCGGTACGCCCTCCACATAACAGCTCATCGTCACATTGCGTCCCTCCACACCATGTGCTGTTGTGTCGGTGGCAATTATCTGCGGCACGCAAGCAAAGTCATCCAGGTCGATTTTGTCCCAGGTTTTGCCAGCCAGACGCGGCGGTGCGCGACACAGCGGTGGTATGCCATATGGTATATTCTCGCGCAGCATCCATGCACGCAGCGGCCGCAATGCGCAGGAACAATTCCACTGATTGCGTGCCAACTCAATGCCGTGCAAATTCGTGAGCGATGTTATGGTGCCCGACCGCACCTCACTCAATTTATTGCCATCCAATTTGAGCCATTCCAGCGTCGACTCAAGGCCAGCAAAGGCACGCACTTCGACCGTCGTCAACTTACAGTCGGACATTTCTAAGCGCACCAGCTGCGGCACAAAGCCGAAAGCATCATCTTCTACACGCAAAATCGGATTGCCGTTGAGTTTGATTTCACGCAGCTCGGTTATGAATTCGAATGTGTCGGTAGGTATGCTGCTCAGCAGATTATAGCTCAGATCTAGTTCAACCAGATTGATGAGCTTGCGAAAGGCAAAACGTTCGATCACACGCAATCGGCATTTGGCCAGATAGACCTTTTGTAGATTGAGCAAATTAACCGCCGCAAAGGTGTCGTGCGGTATGCTGGCGATATCATTGCCAGTCAAGTCGAGAACCTGTGTACCGGCATCCAAGGGCACCGGGATATGTGTGAGATTCGCATTAAGGCACAAAACTGACTCTTTGCCGCTTTTCCACTTGCACTCGCACATGCTGGGACAATCGGCCAATGTGGGATGGGCTAGACTCAGACAACAAAGCAGCCAAAGTAGTTGCGCAAGCGGGATAGTGAGTAGATTATGTAAAGACAGTTGCAAAGCGGGTACCAAAAGATGAAGGCTCTTCGAAAGCTTTGCTCTCGCTGGCGGATGCCGTGATTTTCGGCGCACCTTGGTAGCCAACGTTATCTGGCATGCGGTACTGCTTTCAACGCAAATGCTACAGTTGCTTTGCACGCACCTATGCAGACGAACAGCCGACGTACGATTGTTGCCGATGTTGTAGTTGTGCGCCCGTGGGCTTTGTTGTGTGGTTTGTCTGTGGCGGGCCATGGCATTTCCGTTCGGAGTATTGTAAGTACTTTGCCCTGAAACTATGCCACATTGAGGCGTCTGCACCTTGGCGAAAGAACGACCAGCTGCATGCAAGCGAAATGTGGGACTCGTATCGTAGGAGTTCTTCAAATGCCAGTTGACAAGTGTGAAAAGCGCGTGCGTTGTATTGAGTTTTGTGCGCAGCGGTCTTATGTAGAATTCCTGATTTTTGTACTGCCATACCAGCCGGCCCGATTGTTGTGTCCAATAAAAGCAGGGGTACCTTCCAATAGCGCGCCCCAAATTAACATTTCCTCAAACGGTTGTGGTGATAAATACTGCCGGGTCTGGAAAGAAAACGGAAGCAAAAAGAAGCGGTCACTTTACTGGGTTAAAATATGAATTAAATATGAGTCGGCTGTAGGTCCACATACATAAATAATGTTTATGGGCGAAAAGTGAAAAGCACTCGCTTTTATGGGGAATGTATTTTACTGCATATTTATCCTAGTTTCATAAGAAAGCTGTGCAAAAAAAGTGTGGCAAGACGCTCTTGGCCTCTAGCCTACTTCTTCTAGTCATGCAACTTCACCTGCTTGCTGCACTGCGCGGTTGCCGCAAGGACCCGCAACATAATCTAAACAGTGCAGCTGCAATAAACTGTAAATATTTGACATTTTAATAATGTGCTTAAGTGGTAAAGCTAAAGTATGTACTTGCCATTAACTGACAGCGGTGGCGGTGCTGGTGCTGGTGTTAGTGGCGAGCAAAAAGTGCAACAGCCATTAGTTTTTTCACCACGAAAGCCCCCCACCCCACTACTTCGGCACTTGTAAGTGTTTACGTAAGCTCCCTTGTTGCTTTGCTGTTGTGTTGTGCTGAAGCCATAACTGTCACTTGGAGTTAGCGCGATTTCTTGCCTTCTTACCGCCAACGGCTTGACACTTTGCAACAGCTTGGCACTTTTTGCCACCACACTTTGCTAAAGCCCTGCGGCGGTATTGCAATAGACAGCTCTGCCCTATAACTATGTGTAAGTATATAAAGTGAGCAAGGCTGTAAGTTTCTAGCGGATAGTACTCCACTTGCTAACGGTTTGAGTTTTAGTGTTGCACGCCACAGTTGACAATGGATTTGTACACGAAGTGCTTGCTTATACTTATATACTTGATGTACATAACCCAGCAAACATTTCCATAAATAGAAATACAAAAACTAAATGTGAGCGCCAATATCCTTCATACAGCTCATTCTAGTATCGAGTTCTGTCGGTTTTTCAAAATGTCCATCAGCTGAATTATCAAATTCTTTCTTTCTGCAAAAGAAAATTTGATAATGAAGAAATTGAAAAAGCATACAAGGTTTGTCCGGAAAGTAATAGGACTAATTTTCTTCTGCCGCGTTTATACTTCACTACCGGATTCGGTAGAGGGCGTTCTTAGCTAACGCGCGAGTGGCTGGTCAGTTGTCTCCGAGCACATGGAGAGTCAGGACAAACATTTTCGCGTGACGTATTTCTGCGAGTGGTGCAAGCCGAATCGTTCGTTAGAGCAGAGGTACGCCATTAAATTCTGTGTGAAAATCGATAAATCTGCGACAGAGACATTTGATATGATCAAGCAGGCTTACCCAGATGTTGCTTTAGTAAGAAGTGGTATGTTTCGGTGGCACCAGGCCGAGTGGCACACGCCGGCGTCTCCTCGCCCAAAAATGGGAAGAATGACCAAATCCGAAGAGAAAAAGATGCTCATTGTCTTTTTTGACATCAAAATCATCTTCCACCATGAATTTGATCCTCCTGAACAAAACGGCAACGCCAAGTTTTACGTGGAAGTCCTCAAGAGACTCAAACGAAGGGTCAATCCGGTCCGACAAGACATCGCAGCCGATTGGAAGTTGCACTACGACAACGCCCCGGCTCACACTGCCTTTCGCTGATTCGACGCAGAAGGAGCCTATTTTGAAAGGTTTTAAAGAATTGCAACGATTAGTTCAATAAACTTTTTTAAATTGACTCAGACCTATTACTTTCCGGACAAACTGTATAAGTATCGTTATGAATTTATTTGCGGCAAAGCAGACTATAACTTTTCAAACTCTGAGAACCTCAGCGCGTATGGCTCGCCATATACCGAAAATGTAGGACGATAATAATAACAAAAATAATGCAAAGAAGGGGACACAATTTCCTATTAGTGATATCGCTTGTTGCTACAACCAGTTATAATCGGATTAGTGCTTCCTCTAGCCCTAATGTACCCAATATAATGATTTTTGAACTTCTGCTTGACTTTACGCCGAAAGATTGTATTACATACATTTGTATGTGTGTAAACCTGCGAAACAAAAGCGCAATTATTACTTACGAGCCTTACACGAATATGCCACTCATACCAAAACCAATATTAGCCGTAGCTACAGGATATAAATTGCAGAATTTCTAACTAAAGCCGGCGGGTACCGACAGCTTGCAACAACATGCAATTGCCGCAAGCGTGCGCGATGCCGCAGCTTAGTGTGCTTCCCCGTTACACCAACTGATTTACATTTATTTAATAATAGTGTTGTCGAATAGTTTGTGGCTAATGTTTGTGTGTAATTGCATGTGCGCGTTCGCATGTGCACAGTTGCTCATTGCGGGTAAATGCTTCTTGGCATGCCACGGGGCGTATACGCAACACATTAGAACATTTCCGCGATAATTCATATTTTGCAAAATTTCTTCATTCTGGCTTGAACATTTAGTTTCCAGCGTTAATAGCGGTAAGCTAAACGCCATCTATCGCTTAAGTGGTCGTTTCAATAGAGTTTGTTTTAGGAAAGACCGGTTCTATTCACTCGGCTTATTAGCCAAAAATTACCCGGCACTTAAAACAGGCCAAAAACGTAAATAGCCGTTGCCTTAAGTATTGCTGAACTGCTTAAAAGACGTGGAAGGTAAAGTGTCTTTTACAAAGGAGTACAAGCTACGCCTTGAAAAAGCCCTTAAATACCGCGCATAAATTGCACGAATGAGTCTGCTTTTTTTTTAATTAGTAAGATAGAATACAATAATAATGGAATCCAAATTATCTTACTTCCCAGTTAGAATCGGATTAGTGCTTCCTCTAGCCCTAATATAACCAATATGATGATTTTTGAACTTCTGCTTTACATTACGCCGAAAGACTGTACTTCATACGTTTGTATGTGTGTGTAAAGTTTATATAGTGTTTTCTGACTTCAGAGTCATCGTTCACCATTACAGTATGTGCTGTTGATTTAACCGAGAGAAGTTCAGTGAATATGTTTGTTCAAATTATATAATTTCCATTGAGAAAACTATAACTCACCATTTTTCATTTGACGTTGAATTATATAAAAACATGTGAGGAAAGGCGAAGTTCGTGTGCAACGGAACATTTTATGCTCCTGCAACGTGAAAAAATCAAAGTCAGGGAAATACTTTACGGTGTGAAACCAATTAAATAGAGTAAAGTAGACCGGATCTTCGAAAATCCTGATATTAGTTATATATTGGCTAGGCAAAGTTTTCGCTTAAATTTAAATATTTTAGGCATAAAGATACACTGTTAAGGATAAAACACGCTCTCTTATTTCCACTGAGATAACTCACATATTGGCCGATATATGCGTTACAAAGTCACCCGGAAGTTCGAAAATCTTTATTTTAAGTATGTATATGGGTGCTAAAGGAAGTAGTGATCCGATTCAACCCATTTTTGACATACAGACATTACTATACAAGAGTGGGATTATGCCTTAATTTCAGTTATATATATCACACATTGACCGACATTTTCGATCAAAAATCAACTACACTTTTTGTTCATAAGGTGGCTCATAATAAAAACATTATTCTTGCAAATTTTTATCCCGTGACAATATTTGCTTCTTCTTTTGTGTACTGGAAACTGAACGTATCAAGTGGAATTTAAATGTGGGATCGTGGTTGTTGTCCGATTTCGTACATTCGTACATTTTCACAATTGGGGTACTCACAACGTGTCATAAAGCATCGTAAAATCATAAAATCATAAATTTTTATACCTGTTTAAAAAATTTGTTGTTGGATTGCATACTAAAATACTTTTACGTAAAGACATCTCTGAACGCTATATTTTCGGATCGTTATAACTTATAACTTTATGAGACTATGTGAAACCCCTAAATGTCATATAGAAATGTAAGAAGAATCGCTTAGTTTTAGGTGATACGTACAGCCGTCAGCTGAACAAAACTATAAACTCTGTAGCAACTGGTTGAAAGATTATAAAAACTATCATTATTAATTGAAAAAAAAGCTTTTGACTTGTAGTAAAATAATTGTCCTTAGATTATTTGATTCCTCTTATATTTGGATAATTATGTGACTTAGAAAAGCATCAAAAATAACCTAACTTTATTTTGAACAAAAAACGACCTCACATTCTCGACTTCTTTCTTGATTTTTTCCATAAACATCAAACGCATTCTGAAAATTTAAGAAATCGCAATCATAAAAATATTATAAAAGGAAAGTTAAAATGGTAATATTTTTGGAAGACATTTTAGTCGATACATTTTATGTGATTATATAAAAAGAATTACAAACGAAATTGAGCAATTCGTGTTCATTCAAAAAGTTTATATTCACGCCTTCATCGTCAAATATTCCACATAACGCACTTCTAAGTCTCGTAATAGGCACAAACTACGCAAGAAACTATACGAACTCAACTGTTCATTGTAAAGTATTGAAAAAGTACACAAAGTTCTAATAACTTGGATATTCTCTCCGCAAAGCCCTCCAATGACAACATGACTATGGAAATTCGCCTGAGTAAACTATTCAAACTTCAGGGAAAAAATTACAAATATGTAATTACAAATCTCAGTTCTTGAGTACAAAATCATAAAATTAAGTGATGCTTCGAACTCATAAAGCAATTTTACTTATTGTTCTCATTTGTAAAGAGTGTCGTGTGAGTAAAGTGTTGACTACCCTAAAAACAACGAATCGGCACCTGACAGTTAAGGCTTTGAAAAAATGGAGCGCTACACGATAGAACAACGTTTCTTCATTATTGAACAATATTTCAAAAATAATGAAAGCTTGTCGGCCTGATTTTTCGAGCAAAAGCATCCTAAGCGATGAAGCACATTTTCACCTTTATCGCTTTGTTAGCAGCCAAACTTGTCGCTTTTGGGGTTATGCAAACCCACATATGATTGTCGAAAAACAAGTACATCCTCAACGTGATACTGTGGTTTGTTGGACCATACTTAATTTTTTGAAAATAAGCCAGTCAAGCAGTGACTGTCACTGGTGCTCGCTATCGCGACATGTTAAGATACAGATTTTTTTCCACCGCGACTGTACTTCGGAGCGTGCGCGCACCGACTAGATTCGGAGACAATTCTCCGAGCAACTAGAGAGTCATGACAAACATTTTCGCGCGACGTATATCTGTAAGTGGTGCAAGCCGAAAATGCAACGTTTGTTAGAGCAGAGCTACACGATTAAATTCTGTGTGAAACTAGGTAAATCTGCGACAGAGGCGTTTAATATCATCAAGCAGGCTTACCAAGATGTTGCTTTAGCAAAGCCGGGAAGAGGTCGCTGATGAAGACCTTGCTTGGAGACCTGCGACTTCGACAAATACCGACAATGTGACTGGTGTGGGCAAAGTTTTGAGCCCAGACTGTCAACTAAGTATTCGTTTAATTGCCCAAATGTTAATTTTATCAAAATCTGTGGTTCATGACATTGTGACGGATTACTTAAACATGCGCAAGGTATGCGAGAAGATGGCGGCTCACACCGTCTTTCTCGTGAGCAGCTACCTAACCAAGGCCGGCATCCCAACGCTTCCGCAGCCGCCTTATAGCCCAGATGTGGCCCCCGAACATTTTTTTCCTTGCTTGAAAAGGCCCATGAAAGGCAAGCATTTTGAGACGGCAGAGTGGATCCAAGCAGCATACACCTCGGCTTTTAAGGTTACTTCGGATAATGCCTTCTTAGACTCCTTCAATGCTTATAAATTGCGCTGTAACGATTGGTTCAAACAATTTTTTTAAATCGACTTAGTCCTATTACTTTCCGGACAAACATTGTAGTTCATTTTGCAGAAATTGGTTTGTATTGATGTGGCGAATATATGGATTAGAATCCAAGCAAATTTATATATGTATGTACAACTCATACACTGATAGCTATATATGACATAAGGTTAGAGTAACGAAAGTAATCATGCGTCCTACTATATAGGAGTTTGGGTAATTCGTAGACCAATTCCTTATATTATTGGCATTATACTATAGTATATTCAATCTCATACGTTTAGTTAAAGTATATAAGAGATGGCATTGGCCCGATTTTATCTATTTTTTCCAATTCTACATGCAATTAAAAATGACACAGGCCAATAAAATGCTTCCAAGCATTCATCAAGGTTCTTTATATAAAATAACCAAATATATGGGATAAAGTCAGCTAGGTGTTCGAAAATTCGAATATTAGTTATAAGGGGTCAAGTTTTCACCTAATTTTATCCATTTTAAACATAAAGATACAGCGTTAGGAGTAAAACACGCTTTCTGCATTTTATGTATTAGAAAGTGGAGGAATGATAATGTACAGTCAATACTAAGGAGAAAGTTGAAACAATACCAAACACCCCAAACAATCGCCGTTGAGCTTTGACAGCTGCACAGTGAAGTCGCATGGGTTTTCAAACATTTCTTATTTTTAAAGGTATGCCATAGTCTTCAGTACAAGAGACTAAGTGCTCAAAACAATTCTATGAATATGTGAGTGATAACACTGGGTTTCTTGGTATTTGTTATACTTTTGTCTGTTCTGAGTAATAATTTTTGTTTTGTGCAATATCTTTTTATCGCAGGAATGTACCAAAGCATTCTTCTTCTTAATTGGCGTAGACACCGCTTACGCGATTATAGCCGAGTTAACAACAGCGCGCCAGTGGTTTCTTCTTTTCGCTACGTGGCGCCAATTGGATATTCCAAGCGAAGCCAGGTCCTTCTCCACTTGGTCCTTACAACGGAGTGGAGGTCTTCCTCTTCCTCTGCTTCCCCCGGTGGGTACTGCGTCGAATACTTTCAGAGCTGGAGTGTTTTCATCCATCCGGACAACATCACCGGCGTGTAGCCGCTGTCTTTTAATTGTGAACTATGTCAATGTCGTCGAAAATGCAGCTCATTTCCATAATGCGATATTCGCCGTGGCCAATGCGCAAAGGACCATAAATCTTTCGCAGAATTTTTCTCTCGAAAACTCGTAACGTCGACTCATCGGTTGCTGTCATCGCCCAAGCCTCCGCACCATATAGCAGAACGGGAATTATGAGCGACTTATATAGTTTGGCTTTTGTTCGTCGAGAGAATACTTTTACTGGTTGTTTCGGTGGCACTCAGTCCGAAGTAAGCCTGTTGGAAGAGAGTTATTGCGCTGGATGAAGACATTGTTGGTGTTAATGCTGGTTCCTAAATAGACGAAATTATCTACGACTTCAAAGTTATGACTGTCAACAGTGACGTCAACTAAGTGTTAGTTTAAAGATTATCGTTTTCCTCGTTCACTGCCAGGACCCATTTTCTGTGCTTCCTTGTCCAGCCTGGAGAAAGCAGCACTAACGGCGCGGGTGTTGAGGCCGATGATATCAATATCATCGGCATACGCCAGAAGCTGTACACTCTTATAGAAGATGGTACCTTCTCAATTTAGTTCTGCAGCTCGAACTATTTTCTCCAGAAGCAGGTTGAAAAAGTCTCACCATAGGGAGTCGCCTTGTCTGCCTCGTTTGGTATCGAACGGCCTCGAAGAGGTCCTTCCCGATCCTGACGGATTTTTGAAAAATACCCATGAAGCAAGCATTTTGATACCAAATACGACAGAGGGGATAAAGGCAGCATGCACCTCGGCTTTTAATGCTGAAATCGACGAAGAGGTGGTGTGTGTCCATTCTCCTTTCAATGCTTTGGAAGATTTGGCGCATGGATATCTGGCTATTTTCCAGGTCTGAAGCCACACTGATAAGTCCAATTGTTGACGGTGGTCTTAAAACAATTTTCGATAAATCCTTATACGCTATGTTGACTTTCCGTAACGCATTGTAGTTCATTTTGCACCACAATTAGTATGTATTGATGCTTTGGCGACCATATTTGGATTAGAAGCTGATGCAAGCAAATTTATGTTTGAATACAATCCATACCCTGCCGCTTTGTTGTTCTTCATGACATAAGGTTTCTTCATGGTCGAGTAATGGAAACGTCATGCGTCCATCGTCATACTAATATGACCTTTTGGGTAATTTTGACTGCCAATCTTATATTATCAGGCATGGAGAATACTATAGTATATTCAATCGCCGCATTTTTCGTAGAATTTTTTAGTTACCCCTGTCGGCCATATAAGAGCTCTTGCCTCTTTCTTCTTCTGTCTGCAAATGCGTCTCGCTTCCTATTTTTCGGTATCTATCCCATCCCGCAATGTTGTGGTCGATCGTAACGTTGCACAGGCAGTCTGTTTTTCTCCACTAAAATGCTTCGTCAAGCATTCATCAAGGTTTTTTACTTTACAAAACCAAATTTCGGTTGCAGGTACGTAAGGTGTTCGAAAATTCGAATATTGTTATACGGGAGTGCAAGCCGAGTAGAAAATCGTTCGGCTGTCTGTTTTGATTGCAGCTTCTCACGTTTGTGTTTGTTAGCGTGTAAGAACGGGTGCTCTCTGCATTTTATGTATTAGAAAGTGAGTAATGATGTTATATTTTATTATAGTTATATTTTTGTCTGTTCTGAGTAATAATTTTTGTTTTGTGCAATATCTTTTTATCGCAGGAATGTACCAAAGCATTAGGAAAGCATTAAAGCAAACCCCTTTGTTTGGGTGATCTCGGAGTTTAGATATATTATATATTTAATTCTGCTGTCTTCTACTTCTTTCTTTACCATAGAAATACCAAGGTCTTTATGGATATTTTCATTACGCATGTACCATGGTGAACACGTAATTGTTCTAAACATTTTCGATTGGAACCTTTGTATTATATCAATATTAGTTCCACAGGTCGTATCCCGCAGTTGAATGCCATGCATCCAAATCGGCTTTATGACCGCATTATATAAAAGCACTTTGTTGTCTAGGCTAAGTGTAGAGTTTTTATTTAAAAGCCAATTTAAATTTGCAGCTCTTATCTTCATACAAGTTATTTTACTATATATATGTTTTCTCCACGTAAGTCTTCTATGTAGGTGAATACCAAGGCAAGTTACTTCATTCGCTTGTGGTACTAAAATATTGTTCATTTTTACTGCCGGGCACATTTTTGGTCTCAGCGAAAATGTAACATCCTTACACTTTTGTTCATTCACATTTATACGCCAGTTCGCTAGCAATTCTTCGACAGAACTCAAGTGCTCCGCTAATATTTTTGATATTATTATGTGGCATTTGTTACGGCTCACTAAAGCTGTGTCATCCGCAAAAGTTGAAGTCAATATGTTATTAGCTGTTGGAAGATCTGCTGTACACATTATGTATAGAGTTGGGCCTAAAACACTGCCCTGTGGTACACCAGCCCTTATGTCTCTCATCAAATATGATATCTCCCACTTTTACCATAAATTGTCTATTTTTTAAGTAAGACTCCAATGTTTTATACAATATATAATAGTCCCAAATGCCACACCCTATCAAACGCCTGAGCCACGTCTAGAAATACAAGTATAGCTGAAGAGTACTTTCTGTGCTCAAATGCTTTTCTTATTTCGTTAGTAAATCTATTTATTTACTTGCTCTATTGTGCTATGTTTTTCACGAAACCCGAATTGATGCATTGGTATTATATTATTTTCTTGAAGGAAAGGAGAATTCTTTGATAGTAACACTTTATCAAATATTTTAGAAAGACCGGTTAGAAGACTGATTGGTCTATATGAAGACGGCTGTGTTAAGTCTTTCCCAGGTTTATCTATCAAGATAATCTGCGACTTTTTCCATGAATTAGGATAGCAACCGAGATTAAAAATTGCATTGAAGAGCAAAGAGAGCACTTTTACTGGTGACTTTTTGGGTTAAGTTCTTTTTTTATACCCTGAACAGGGTATATTAAGTTTGTCACGAAGTTTGTAACACACAGAAGGAAGCGTCGGAGACCCTATAAAGTATGTATATAAATGATATAAATGATCAGTATGTCGATTTAGCCATGTCCGTCTGTATATATACACAGTATCGTTTTGAAAATTTGCAAACGTCATTTCTCTTCAAAAAGCTGCTCAATTGCCGTTATCGGACCATTATAACATATAGCTGCCATATAAACTGAATGATCGGAATCAAGTTCTTGTATGGAAAACTTTCACATTTGACAATGTATCTTCACGAAATTTGGTATGGATTATTGTTCATAGAAATAATGTAATCTCCGAAGAAATTGTTCAGATCGGTCAACTATAGCATATAGCTGTCACACAAACTGAACGATCGGAATCTAGTGTTGGTATAGAAAATTTTTGATATCTTCACGAAATTTGGTATTATTTCTGTTCTGTATCTCAGTCATGTTCGGCACACCTATTTGCCGAGAGTTGCGATAACTACTTTTTCAGTGGGCGGAAAATATTCCAATTGAGTGTATATTTAACATAACACATTAAGATCGAAACATTATATTTGGTAGGTTTATGAGTACTTTAAGACCTCTCCAAGATTAGAAATTAGAAATCTTATTATAATTCAGGCCCAAGTGCTCTTAGTTGTAATTAAACCATACGGTTAAGTTCTATATATCGATCAACTTGTTTAATTTGATCAACATATTATATATATATATATATATAATAATAATAAAAATTAACGTAACTTATCTGCATATCCATCTAGCTCTATATATCTGATTTTCTTCGGGCCTTTTGCTCCAAAAATATAAACTCGTGTAATTAATAAAATATTTTACATTAACTATACCAGCGTTTAAAATGAAAAATGATTCATTTGAAGACAAACATACTGATATAATTCATTTACAAATGAGCAATGCCGTGCTTAGTTGTTGACTTAACCGCATATATTTATACTTTATTCTTCTTCCTTATTGGCGTAGACAACGCTTACATGGTTATAGCCGACTTATTTATACTTTAGTAGCAATTATTAAAATCGATTTTGTATTTAAAGTATTTGTAATTAAGCAAAAAATTAGCAAATAAGTTACGTAATACATACATATATGCAACCATATGAGCGCTTATCACCGACCCGCCGTTTATGCTCATTATATTTTCAACTAAAGAGTCTACTGATTTTACACACTTTAACTCCACAACCTTTACCAAATGCGAACCAAACATTTAAAAGACTACTCTATAAATATATCTTTTATTCTGCTCTCCATTGCAAAGAGTCTCTATGTTAACAAATGGGGTCTGGTGAATGTTTTTATCTTATCTGCATGCTAATTTTTTCTAATTTTTAATGCCGTTTGCGACGTGCAACATGTCGCGCTTAAAAATACCCTTCAGCTTGCATGTATATGACAATCTCAGTACGCCGGCGGGAGTCTCCACAATTACCGCCACTCTCTTCAAGTCATTTATTAACTCGTGCGACGCGCCACATGGGGCTTGTCGCGCGGCGCAGGGGCAATACAATGCATTCAACGTGCGGCCAACTTGGACGGTGCTTTTGCAGGCGCGGTGGCGTCTGGTGGGCGGCTCGCAACATGTTATCGCTTATCGCCGCTTGTAAATCAACACGTTCATTTACGTGGCTAAAACATTAAACCGCTAAAGTTTTAAAATGCTAAAACGCTGCGAGGACTATTTATGTATGTTGGCATTAGACCGCAGGAGCTGGAACTCGAATTGGAGTCAACACCTTCTCTTAAGCGTCTCTCCGCTTTGTTAGTGCGCACTGTTGCAGACTCATATGTGTTTTATGTTGCTCAAAAGCTCTTTAGGAAAGTTTTAATATTTTGCAGTAATGTGCCGTTATAGCTCACATACACACATGAGTTTGTGCGGATATATGTTATTAGAGTTCTCAACCTGCGGCGGTCGTACTTTATAAGCGCTCTTTATGAGTATGAGTCGGGGCGGCTCCTACCCCGGCTAGCGTCAGTTATGCTTAGCTATAGATATAGAGCTATATCCTGCTGCTGCATTCGTGTGAAATTATCGTGTGTTTTACTACTTGCAACGAAAGTGTCATTCGCCAAGTAGTTGATTGTTGTTGCTGGTGTTATTTTAATGTTTTGTGCTACCCGTAATTATGAAACCACACACGCAACTGTCGTTTCTGATAAACAAATTTTATAGTGAATCACAGTGCAATTCATTAGCAGTCCAATCACCCTTTTACTATATCCAAAGGTTGTTTGAGATATATGTATGTATTTGATTGCTATAGAACTAGTTGCATACATTCATTTGAAGATGAGTCAACGAGGAGAGGGCACTGAATTAAATCATAAAGTGAAGAGTTTTGTTAAAAACGTTCTAAAAATATTTACTTCAAGAAAACTTTCAAAACGGTTATATACAAGGTACCCAATTCTTGTTCCAAAATTGAATGGAATATCGAACAGTATGCATGGAGTCATGTGTAGAAGTCACGCAAGTGAGGAAAGCTCTCTGATTGACACTCACTTGGGAGTGGCCCCGACTCTTTAACAAAAGGCTCAACCAACTCACGACTTCCTGTCCTAGGCCAAGTATCCTCTGGGTAGTCAAATAACTAAAGTGAGTAAGCGAAGCATCCCTCCTCAGGGTTGTGCGTTGGGTTTGGGACCCGCCACGTTAAAAACAATACCAATGAAAATTAACCAACAGCCTCGGATGAAAAACTCCCCTTTTCAAGACGACTATGGCAAACGCATTAAGGATTACAATTTGAGACCTTGTAGCTGGTAAGATGTTGCTGCCGAGCTTATTGATGTCCTCATTAGAGTGAAGGCTGGCATCACCGCCGTCCAAGAAATGCGATAGACGGGACCAGGACTGAGATGAGTAGGTCCTTGTGGCATTCACTGCAGTGGCCATATAAAGGACTGCAAATTTGGTGTGGGATTCGTCCTGGCATTCACTCCGGTGGATGAACGTCTAGCCACAATCCGCTTAAAAGCGAAGTTATTTATATGTTCATTTTTCGCTCACGCCCCGACGTAAGAGAAACGACAAAGATGCCTTCCGACATTTCGCCAAAATGTCAAAATTGTGCCTGGCCACCTTAACGCCAGAATGGGCAAATAAGGCATCTTTGCACAACGGTCGGAAAATTCAGCCTCCATAAGAAAACATCACCAAATGAGTTGTGGCTGATCGACCTCGCTGAGGTCCGTAGTATGGTTATCTAGATTCCAGCATAAGAAAATTAATCAAGCTACCTGGCTGTCTCCGGATCGAAAAGCCACCAACTAGATCGATCATGTTGTGATAAACGGAAGAAAAGTCTCCAGTATTTTAGACGTGCGTACACTCCGAGGTGCTAACATCGACTCGGACCACTATCTTGTCGCAGCCAAGATACGCACCCGCCTCTGTGAAAGAAAAAACACACATCAACAAACACAAGAATCGAGAATCTGCATTCACAACAGACAGCTAAACGATTATCTACCCGATTTGCATTCCTGCCTCTGAGAGCAATCGAAACTCGGTTCGAAGGGACGGCATTTCAAGCTCCTCTCGTACAGCTTCATCCGATACCATTGGTTTTCATAAAGACACAAGACTGTTAACTTCGCAACGTGACAATCGACCAACAATCGGGATGGAATAGATACCCAGAGTTGAAAAGGGAAGCGAGACGCATTTGAAAAAAGAGAGAGGGGGAGATGTGTGAGCACGAAGAGCTTGACAAGCTGGCCGACAGGGGCAATGCTCAAAAATTTAACGAAAAGATTCGGTGGCTTACAGCAGGTTTCAGGACCGGAGCATACTCTTATAGAACCCCAGAGGTGATCTAGCTGTTGATGCCCAGAGCATACAAAATTAAGGAGAGAATTGCGAATTTTTTGTTGTTGTTCTCAGCCTTTCCTGACTTATTTTCGTCATTATTTTATCTAATATCCAACTTACCATAAAATGTCAGAGGTTTCATTGATGACAGTTCAATATTATAATATATTTGTAGTTATTTTTGAACTGTTTCCCACAATCAAAACAAAGATGTTCTAAACTAGTTTATTACTAGCGCTAATGGTCACATGAGCGTATATTACTTAAAGGTTTGCTAAATCAAGTTTGGATTATTTTTGTGTTTTTTCCTTCAATGAAAAGCGAGCTAAGCTGCTTGCCGCCATAACTTCCAAACCGTATTTATTTATTTATTTTTTTCTATTTGTACTATTTTTATTAAATGAGGAGCAACTTATAAGTCAGATTTCCAAAAGAAGAAAAAAAAACAATAAATAACAACATATCTTTAGATTAGCTGACAACGAGCTTATTACTTGGATGTGGTAAGCGAGCAGCATGAATATGAATAATTCTATTTTTAACTCCTCAACTTGAGCAAGGAGCTTAGAAAACCACAACAAATAAATTCATAAATACTTTGAAAATGCACAACAGTATTAACATTCATACACGTAAGAATACAACTCTGTACCCCACTAAAAGCATGCATTGCGACACCGCGTCCCACCTGTAAGCCACCCTGAACTACTAACTGCTATCGTTACTAAAGTTTGATCAGTGCCAAAAATAATGTTTTGCAAATGCACACTGCAGTCGCAGCGATTGCCATACAGTTATAACGGCAGCGCGCTGGCGATTATCCATCAGAAGACACGTGAGCGCTTTGTATTCTATTTCACCTTCTGCTTGCGGCTGAATATGCACACGCCACTTTATATGCGCACTTGTGTGTGTAGGTGTGTGGGTAAGACCTGCCACATATTGTATATCATAAGTTTAGGGAAAGCAGCTTAACGGCTCTGCAGCCACAAAGGTTGCAAGCAAACTGCAGCGCTGTGTCTTCGCAAGCACCGGGCAGCTGCCAAGAGACAAGCTGCAGCGGGTCGCCTTCGCTGTCGAAGCATTGCCGAGCTAATAATAATGCAAAAATATGCGCACAGCTTTTTTGACTTTCCCATTTCAATATATGTCTGTATGTATGAATGTATGTATGAGTAAGCCCTAAACACGACAACTCCATGTGGGCTGACGGTGGTTGACGGCGGCTGTTGCAGCTTCGGGGGCAGCGCTTCGTCTGCACCGCGCCAATGCTCAACTGCATCCGTTCGTGATGTTGCATGGCTGTTGCATATACTCTATTAGCTTTTGGCCATAATATTTTGCATTTGTGTGAAGCTGTCAGGGCTTACAAGCATGCCACCGCCGGGGTTCGGGTGTTCGTGTGTGCGTAATGTTTTGTTGGCTTGTTGGCCGCACATTTGTCGTCTTATTTGTAACAACATTGTTAGTGTTATTTGCTGTAGTTTCGCCTTGTAGTGTCGTCTTTTTATGCGCCGCACAAGAAACAAATGAAATTATTAACCTCGCTTGTATGCAACATAAATAGGATTAGTGCCACATAGTAAAGTGCTCGCCAGCTTACCAACTCCGGGCTGCGCTGCCATGTGCTCGGCGCGCAACAAAACATGACTTCCGGTTTTTCTTTGCAACATGCACACATGCGCACATCCATATGCATATGAACATGAATAAATACTTGCTTATAAACGAATGAGCGAATATGAAATAAAATGGTTATGCCGCCGACCGCACAGCTTTGCGGCGCGGGGAGGGTGTGGGAGAAATGGATAATATTGCTGTGCCATAGGTGAAGCGTTGTGTTGCTGTTGTTGTTGTGCTGGGAAGGGGTAAAGTGTGAAAGCATTTCACATGCAAGGACTTCATTTGCCTGTGGCTGCAGTTATAAACAATCAGATATTTTTATTTATTCCCGCAAATGTACATAAATATAAATATATGAATGCATAAATTTGTGGCACGGTATGTTGGCGAGGCAACCCAGTGAACCAAAAAGCACAAATTGCGTGAGAAGACGATTTTGTTGAGTCCGTTGGAAAAATTACTTCTATTAAAAAAAAAAGAAGTAACACATGAAGAGCGTGGAGTTTTCTCTGATTCTCATTGCCTTATAAATATATAAGAGAAATAGTTGGTACTTACTGTTAATAAAAACATTAGTAGATTGTAAAATATTCATATTTCTATTAAAATGGCAATAAGAGAACCAAATCAAAATTTGCACAATGCAACGCATTGGAGCTGGAGCTCAATTATTACTAGCAGAGAGCTTTGCATTTTGCAAATTTTGGTTTGGTTCTCACGTCATTTATATTTGCTAAGCTTTGCTCTGTTATATTCGAAGTAAGATTTATAAGGATATCAAGGTATTATAGGAAATCTGCTGTAGTCTCAAATTTACTTTTGAATATGTAACTTTGACTGCGTTAGAATAAGTTCTATGGTTGATACCTTAAGCGGTGAGGACAGTCCTCTGTGATACTAGAAATCTCTTTATGTCGGATCAAAGCCTTTTGAGCCGATCGAAAACATATACAGACAAATTAGGAGATAGGAAGAAGCTAGGAGACAAAATTGAGGGGTACCGAAACCCCTTAAATTCAAATTAAAATTTTTTAGAGGTAAGTAGTCAGAACTTGAGTTTATTATCAACAAACCGATGATAACGCTGCTTCGAACTACAAATCACTTAGAGAAAAATGGAACACAACAAAAGTCAGTGAGAAGACTCATGCAATATTGTAGGAATATGTCTTAGTATCATAATTAAATATCTTATAAAATGTCTTATTATTCTGATAAAAGTTTCAGCTATAATGTGGTGAATAAAATCTTAGCGCCTTTTTTTAAGTGTCGCAATTAGAGTTATTAGATTTAAGGCCTGCGGAAGCGAAGTTTAACGATAAGGTCAGACTAGAATAGTAGAGAAAGAGGAGAACTCAATCAACTACCAAAATCCAGCTTTCATAACAAAAATATACAATGACGAGGAGCAGAAAGAAAGAAGTTGAATCCGAGGAATTCTAAGTCGTTTTTATATTCTACATAAAATATATTTGCTATAAATCAAGTTCCTAACATTTCAAAGCCAAAGAGAAGAGAGTTAGTGAAAGATAGTACAGGTCTACAGTAATTTTGTTGCCCTAGGTATAACATCAATTTTGTATATATTTGTACCTAAAGTTCATGACCTTTCATTGATTTTGTAAAACTGACTCTGGTTTATTTTTAAATCTTTATTTTCAAAAGAAAAATTGTAAAGTGGATTGTAACGCTATAGATTAAAATTTAGAACGCAAAGTCGTTGCATAATTATAATAATGTTGTATGGAATAAGATAATATAAGAAAATTGTAGTAACTTGTTTTCCAGGCCTATGAACAGGTGTTAACTGTAAAACCTCTATAGGTGCATACTATTTATGTATATACTTTGTATCCTGGTGATTAAATAAATAAATTTTAATTTATCGAGAAATAAATAAATACAATTTAACATTACAAAAATCAGAAAACATGAGAAACAATGACTGAAGTTCTAGAAATGGCAGTTTTATTTTGAAAAATAAGGATGTATCGAAGTAAACAGAAGGTAGGTGTGGAACTGGCAAGAATCTGCCATCTTATAACGATCCCATCAACATTGATACCTTTCTTCCAACACTTTTATATCCTAGAAGAACCTCTCCTTACTATAATTTCCAAATTATCCTAACATACAATGTATCCAACTTATTATGGCGATAATTTAACTTGATACTCAAATAGCTCCAGTTTGTTAGCATATTTTGAATAATTTTTTCATAACTTGATACTTTGTGGTTCCCTTGGAAACTTTCGACTATCAACACAAAACTTTTCCAAGCATCAATTTCCGGAAGACTTATAACATTTATATGATCTGCATCTTTCGTTATTTTCTGTAATTGATGATCAACAAATAGTCCACTTTTTGACTTTTCCATACTAAGCCTCCAAAATTAATTACAAGAATAATCTTCTCCCACGTCGAAGGCTTTGACAAATTGTTTTGCAATTCTTAATTTGAATATTTATTAAATCACTCAGTTCATTTTGAGGAAACAACTTTGCTGCAGATGTTTCATACTCTTATTAACATCCATTGGTGGCCGATTTCATGGTTTCTGAGCAGTCCATACGAATTGCTTTTGCAACGAAAGAGAGATTTGCATGGAACAAAAGAGGACTATTTGTATACTGTGATTCTAGATATCTCCACTATCGAGTATATATGTACATATATAAATTTTTATTACTAAAAAGCCAATAATTTTCAAAATTTTATGTATATAATTATCATAAAAACGAGAGCATTTTCAATATTTTCAAGAATAAGGTCTTTATCTGGACACTTGCAAGCATAAAAATTTGTTAAGATATCCTGGGCAACAAACAAAGTTTTTTTTTCGTAGGTCTGTGTAGGAAGAGAACTGACAGTATTTCCAAAGTGTAGTCTGTTGTATATAAACTTTCACAGTTTTGCTTAGATCGTTTCTTCAGCCTGCATATGTTCCCTTCCAAAACAATTCCAAAACATAACATTTGGTGTACATTTTATAGAATTTCCGAGAATCCGTCCACATAAATATCAGCTATTGATGGACCTGAACTTGTTCAATTACCTGCTGTTAGACTATAACTGAAGTGTCAGCAACTTTCAGAGAGTTGCTTGCCCCATAGCAAGGTAATCAAACAGTTGAAGATAGTCATTTGTTTGCTGGGCATTAAAAGCAAATAGAAACATCTGAAAGTACTACGACCGTCAACTTGCACCACCGCACTGCGCCCTTGTCCATATATTTGCAACTTGTTGTGGCTTCCTGTTTCGACTTTTACTGCAGCAAACAGTCGTTTCCAACGCTTTAATCCAGCCACTGGACGGCAAAACAGAAACGCCATGTGGGAGGGGGAAGGCAGGTTTAAGAGCTAAAGAACCGCAGCACATGTGGCCGCTGCATGTGTTGTTGCAACAAACGGCAATGGCTATAGTTCGTTTGTTGCATGCATAAAATATAACTGTAGTTACTTATGCAGGCCGGTAGTGAGAGTTGGTTCGTTACGGCCCCCCTCCCACTACAACAATGCACCGCTCTGTGCGCTCGTCATTACAATGCGGCACAGCGTTGATTTAAAGGAAAAGTTGTTGCAAAGTTTTTTAACTGTTTTAATGCTTTTATCTGGCGATTTTCTAGCTTATGAGAATCGGCTTGAAATGGAAGGTGAGCGGAAAAATCAAGCAGCGACCAAAAATTAAGCATGCGAGCACGAAAGAGGAACAATAAAAGGAAATAGAGCAAATCAGTTGGAAAGCAGTTGCTGTAAGCCGAAAAACAAAAAAAATAAACGCGCTGCGCAGAAAACGGATAAATACTGATTTGGTTTAGACAAAAAATGTAGCTCATAATCAAAAGGATTTCGGATTTGCCACCACAAAGCTCTGAAAAAATGTGCGCTTGGGCAACACTGCCGAACCCGATCGTCGCTTATCGCATTTGGCCACGTGTGCCATAAGTAAACAGCGTGGCTGAGCTCTGGGAGGGGAGGGCAGTTGGCGGGCAACGTCCGTCACTAGTGACTGCTTACACAGTCACCACATTTATTCATTTTTATTCATTTGTTCCGCAGTAATCGCATTTCCATGCTTCCGCTTAACCCGCTACTGCTCGTCACTATGGCGATCGAGTTTCATTGTGAAGCTCAATTTAACCGCTGCGCTTTGTGGTGCTCCAAATAGGATTTAGTTTATTTATTAAATATGTTTTGCAGATTGTATACGTTTCGGGAATCACACAGTCCAATATTCGGAATTCGGCTAATTGTTTTAATTGGATTAAAAGCTTCAAAAGTGGTTAGTTAAATAGTTTAGTTTCAATTTGTAGAAATTAAATTAAAAAAATAATAATAATTGCCGCTTGAGTTGGAGTAAATCACTCACGAATGACTGGGCTTGATATTGCTGCTGTTGTATTTAGAGTGTTTAGTGTAGTGAAGTTCTAACTGTTAATGTTTTTAAAGTACTATGCGAACCAGTTGACAACCGAAGTAATCAATTGCTCTATGTAAAATTTATTGGAGGAGTATTTTAACCATCCAACTCTACTCAGTGGTGGTTTAAATTTTTATTATATTTCAATTTTTGACACCAAATTCTTAAAATTGACTGATCCCCCACATGGCTTGGGAATGCTTTAATGATTCAGTAGGCCCTTGCGATTGCACACCTTGTGGTAATTGATAAACGTTTGCTGAGCTGGTCTGAGGCCCAACAATCCAGTAGTAAAGCACAAGAAGTCAACGGAGCTCCTAGCTGTTCCCATTCCTCAGTAGTCTTGTACGTACAGTCAGCAGGTTCGAGTCTAATATCGTTGTCATACTATTACCAGAGTGCATAGTTACCTCCCTGATGGAGGTTGTGCTTCGGAGCAGTAGATCGGCTGCTATCTAAAAAGCAGCCACCTTCACTTGAAAGAAGTTAGCAGTTAGGAAGTCGAAAACTGGAGCAGATGGATAGTTACCGACAATGTACCCCTCCACAAAATAAGAAACCCATAGAGGAAGAGTTAAGAGGACTTGAGAATGATGAATGCATTTTGCGGCAAATTGTTGTGCAGCCGAGACAGTCATAAATTCGATTTAACTGCTACAAAATCTGTTTTGCTCTTTAGAAGTAGCACTAGTCATTATTGATACCCAAAATCAGTTAATCTGTAACTTTATCATAAAGTTTTCCGAACGTATTTTCGAGTTGTTTTCATAAACTCAAATTTAATAAATTTTAATCCCACAACAAGTTCCCTTATTAAATTAAAACTCAGAAGAATATTTTTATATTACAATGAATATGCGACACGATATTGGTTAAAAATTTGGCGAAAAACTAACGAAGAATCATTGCAGTAGGCGACGATGCATTATCGTGATGCAAAAACCAAGAGATGTCGACCCATAACTAACCCAGTTGTCCGGTCGGACGGCATTTGGAGTGCACCACTCCTCGATAATCGAAGAAAACTGCCAACATGCCCTTGATTTTTGACGTTTTTTTCGGCTTTGGCACACTTTTCCTAAGATATTCGACCGATTGATCGTATGTTTCTGATTCGTTAGCATATATCCATAGATATCCATAGATAGACTCTTCGATTATAATAGTACGTAAGAAGAGTGATTTTGGAACCATTCGTGCTTTACTTTTTTCTTCGGCTCGAACGATTTTTCAAAATGGTTTTCACTGATCCTTCCAATAAGCCAAAACAAGATTTCTGACTGTTAATTATCGATTCTCAAACACCAATTTCTTTATTTTATTGACGGGTTGATCATAAGTTGTTGTTGATGGCCTGGAAGTGGTCCATCGTCAACGCGTTCTCGATTCTCTTTCTTGATATCAATCATAAACATTTGCTCGCGACAAATAATTATCACCAAAAGCCTTTTACAACATTCTGAATATTTCGTCACCAAAAATTTTATTCGATGCCACTAACAGTCATATCAATCTAGAAAGAAATATGTTGACGAATGGGACGAATTAAAATGTCTCACTATTTTTTCCTCTCTTTCGGGAGGTAAAAATAATAACTTACAAATGCGAGATGCAGTAGAGTAAGTAATTTTGAGCGCTAAGCTTGGTTAAGTTCTTCGGCCGATCCTTGATAAGAAGGTTACACCGAAACAGCAAATGACATATCCATTCTGATGTGGACAAAAAGCTTAAATAAATTTCGATTACAACGAGTTCGTGTTGATGACTGAAAGCCTGACGTCTAACGAGTTTCCGTTTTAATCTCGTAAAGAAAGAACAGCAAAGAAGGAATGGTTGAGAAAATTCTACCTCGTCTTCTTTAAAACAAATCGAATAATTTGCATTCGTTAACACTTGAAAAATTAACGCGTGAACGCTGGCCGAAAAAGAATGGTATAAACTTCGAAAAATCTGAATCAAGAGAAAATTTACTTTTCAAAAAACAAGCTAAATGGGTAAAAAAGTCCGTTCTTAGAACTAATATTTTAGACACATAAAGTGAAAGCCTGGACATTATAGAAACCTTTTGAAGGCATGTTGAATTCATCGTCAAAGTATATTGAGCATATGAATAGTGAAAACTCAGAGATACTAATAGACTCGAGGGTACAAAAATTAAGACACATTTTTGTTATTTTTTAATCTTGTAATTTGAAACATTTTTTTTTAAAGCAACTGAAACTGCGAAACATATTCTCGAGGTATTCTGACAATATTAAATTGGAAGTATTTTTAAACTTAAAGCTCTGGAGCATGTGCTCACTGATTTATAAAAAATAAAAAGTGCCAATATTCGCATAACGCGAGTTACGCCATCATAAATAACAAAACACATTTTCTAATCTTCAAGTTTACGCTTGAATACATCAACATTTTTGGCGGCGCTAAACGCAGCTATTTTTTTATAAAACAGCAACACGAAAAAAACTAACAGCACAAAGCTTTTCAGTTACATACATACATACATATGTATATAGAAATGAGGTTAGTCATATTTTTTCCATAATAAAAACAGTATTCATGACTGAAAGCGAAGGAGAAAACCTAATGCAAAACAATAACGGTTTTGTGGTGTTGTGAGTGTGAGCAAAACGGATTGAAAATACATACAAATTAAAATGGCGCACGTGCATATTTTTAGAAAAATCTGTAAATGTTTTGTGTTGGATTTCAACTTTATATCTACAAGCATTTTTTCCGACTAAAAGAGTCGGCGCGATTGCGAACTTGGTTTGGTTAAATCCGAAATGAAGCGCCCATTGTATAGCAAGTTTTGGTGCGTATTTAATAAAGCTTTCAAATGCCATATACACACTGTTATTTTATGTACAATCTTGCATTTAATGTAAATGGATCTGAAAACTGTGTCAAGAATTTGTGTCGATTCTCTCGATTTAATGGCACAGTTTTTGTGAAATTCCATGTTATTTCAAGAACAAAAATTATAGCACATAAATATGTATATATGTATGTATATGCACACATATTTTTCCATCATTAGCGGGCTATTCGCGCTGGGGAATGGGCACAAGGATTTGCGCTTTTGTTCACATACAAACAAGCTTATATTCAATTCAGAATTTATTCGAGAAAAACTGGAATATTAATGTATTCCTTTGTCATGATTAGAGCTTCATTCAAATATTTAATTTCTCTCAAATATTATATATTCACATATTGTTTAAAAAGCGATTAGAAATATACTTAAACAAATATAAATATATGGTATGCCATGTAATTCTGTTTAGCGATGGGGTCCATTTCTGGCTCAATGGATACTTAAACAAGCAAAATTGTCACATTTGGACGAAGAGCTACCTAAAAAGATTCAAGAACTGCCATTTCATACAGAAAAAACAGAGGTTTGTGGGTTGGTGGAATCGTGCCATATTTTTTTCAAAGGTCATGACGCCAATGAGGACGTAACCGTCAATAGTGACTGTTGCACGCTATTAGAACCGACTATTTGATAAGTGAAATTGAAGCCCGTGATCTGCGCGACATCGTGTGATCAAGTCGTCAGACCTTTTCCTGTGGGAATATGTAAAGTCTAAAGTCTTTGTGGGCAATCCCGCTTAGATGCAGGCCTTGGAACAAGACATCACGCGTGTCATTCGCCAGTTACCAGCCGAAATGATCGAACGTGTTAACAAAAATTAGACTCAACGGATAAACCATCTAAGAAGTAGCCGCGGCCAACATTTGAAAGAGATAAACTTAAAAAAAAAAATAAATGCCAAAGAATGTTTTTTCGAAGATAACAAAAGTTTCTCATTAAATTTGTGTTTTCTGTGTTTTTTTTTTTAATTAGAGAACCTCGAAATGGATCAGCCCTTGCAAAAAACAGGCGATATTGTGGGATTTTTTGTTATTCCGGGGATCGAAATTCGAATTTATGCACATGTGAGCTTTCTTAACTAGACAGACGTTTGACTTTGAAGAAGTGTATGAACTACTCGTACTATACCCTTGAGAATATAGCACTAGAACACATGACATAGATCATAGAGGATTCTCAGCTTCAAGATTTGTAGGAATGTGGATTAATAGCGCAACTCAGTATAAGCTAATAATGAAAATTTTGTAAATTGAAAAATTACGGTTATTTAATTTGTAACAGCAGATACTAGTATTAACGAAAATATGCATAACTTAAGGCGGAAAAAATTAAAATCCATGAAGCAGAATCTGCATTTCTTGAAGTAAAATCTACTGTCATAGAAGTTTTGGAGATACTAAAAACGTGTAACGAGCCCTTTACAAAACGTTTCTCAAATTTGACAGCGATGCTGAACATCAAATTTCAATTTCTCTGCCACATAATGAATTTATCAATTCTTATGGTTTGACTTTGAGTCGGGAATAGCAAACTAAGAATCAAAATTTAGGAGAAGTCACAAAATTGTCAAATGATGATCTTAATGCGATTAATTTGCTGCGAGAGAACTCATACGGCATGAGTTTTCGTAAAATTTTTGAAAAAGTCATTAAAACTTGTTCAGATCACGACGTTGAAGTGAAAATGCCGCTTGGACGTGGTCGTCAGAAATATCGATGTAACGTTGGAACTCAAGACATAGAAGACTAATTTATATATAATCTCATTTTTGTGCCATTTCTTGTCACGTATGTAGTTATATGCGTAATTTATAAACACGATTAAAATAGCACAAATTAATATTTCAAAGATTTTATTTTCTTTCAAGACGCTTATCGTATTATTATAAAAATCTCGAATATTTTCTGTTAATAAGTTTTACCATAGGGACAACGATAAATTAGAAAATCCAAATAAACGGATTAACTATTCCTATGGGAACTCTTAAACCGTATGGCAATTTCCATTTTTTCTAGCTATTTCAGCAGACCAGAAAGATGAGAAAGAAAATAATTTCTTCATTTCTTTAAAAATAAGAAAAGTAACTAACTTATATTTGAAAAACATACTTATTCGAATTTTGAAAATCTGTAATGGCCATGAAAAAAATTGGTTTATTCTATAAGGTAGCTGCTTAAGGTAAGGTGTTGACAAATATAAAGTCAAATTTTAGTAAAAATTTAGTTTTTCTTTAAGGCGTCATTACTTTGTAAGTCTGCTAGATACACGAATGTGCTAAAACCTCAATTTGAACAGTGTCTACGGCTACGGTGACTAATCATCCAAGAAAATTTCAATATAAGTGAAATTCAATGCTTTAAACAGCCACTTCCACCAATCTACACTATATGCGCTTGTGTCAGAGTCATAAAGCTGCCAATATTGTGGGTCCATGTTTAATAATACTTGCTTCCTTGTCTTCCATATCCAATATCTTTATCTGACGGTGTAGTTTGCTTAACTTTCAACTAAAAACTATTAAGTTTGCCATAAAATACACTTTTCCAACGATTGATTTCAGCTTCTTGACTATCAATACTTCACATTTTCTTCTGCTTCTCCTTCAAGCGGGGTTTCTTTTTGCTTTCATTGTAGTGCTTATTGTTTTCAGCGCCTTTGACTTAGCTGTCTTTTATCCGCTTTTGTGTTGAAACTTTTGTGCCAGCGACTGAGTGTTTGCAACTTGTTAACCCTGCAACAAAGCATAAGTATGTGCACATGAGCGTGTGCTTCCGCATCCGAAACTTACAAATCAGGCGCTCTGTCTTCTCAGTCTCAAACAGATGACAGTGTAGTTGAAGAAAGATGAGAGCAGAGCGACACACATTCAAACGTCGAAAGAAAGCGCTTACAATGCGTTTCTTTATGGCAAGCGCTAGCGATGAAGGTTGTCAGTGTGCGGGGCGCAGTGCCAGTACAACATGGCGTATGATTAATCAATATCCTTGCAGCTATAAGTTGCGCAATTAAGCTAAGTCTTTTGACTGCATATGTCGAATACTTTATTTTATTTATTTCTGTTTTTTTTCAAGTTACTACGCTTCAAGTGCATTTGTGGTGTGATTTCCACATGCGCGCGCCTTATCTCTTGATTTTAACTTTCTGCTTTTGATAGTGCATTCTCCTTTGAGCGCGCTCACAACTCAAAAATTTAATTTTTAGTGACAGCAAATAATAATTCTCAACATAACGCGCTGCAATGAAGCGTGAACGCCGAAAAAAGAAGCGTAAAATGAAAGCCAGCAGACTGTTCTGCAGACAACACATTTATGGTATTTATAGTGTGGTTGAGCAAAAGTAAAGAGCTGCCACCCGCATTGTATTCTCCGCCAAAAATATCCACTGCAGACGCAATGTGCAGCGTAGCGTAAAACGCTTTACCAGACAGCGACAAGCACACAATAATCCACTTTATAAGAATCAAAAGTCTGAAAATACTTTTTAATTTTTTTCCTTCATTCGATTTTCTATTCTGTCTGAATGTACTTATATGGCCCCTTCCTCATATGTGTAGTGGCAATCTCTTTGCCGCCATACAGATTTCTCATACTTAATGCTAAATACGATATTTCCCTTGACTTTCCCATGGAAAAGCAGTATAACAAATTATGTATTTATGTGATCAATCGTTGCACTTGACATTCAGATGATATCTTCATTTTGTTTTGTTGTCGCCTCTAAATTCGGGAAGCCTTATTGCTTTAATGTTAACAGTCTAAGATAATATATTCTTTATTATTCAGCCATTGGTGGCGAATTGCATTAGCAGAGTAATACAGATTCTTTCATGATTCGTGTCCTTAAAAAGTTAAAAGTTAAAAAACGTTAACTTCGGCTGCACCGAAGCTAATATACCTTTCACAGGTGCATTTCTTTTAGTAACTATGTGTTCAGTTTGTATGGAAGCTATATGCTATAGTAATCTGATCTGAACAATTTTTTCGGAGATTACATTGTTGCTTCAGAAAATAATCTATAACAAATTTCGTGAATATATCTTGTCAAATGCAAAGTTTTCCATACAAGCCCTTGAAGATCGTTTGGTTTGTATCAAATGCGAAACAATTTTTCCGATATTACATTATTTTTTTGAACAATAATTCATACCAAATTTTGTGAAGATATATCGTCAAATGAGGAAGTTTCCCAGGCAAGCATTTGATTCCGAACATTCAGTTTGTGTGGCTGCTATATGCTATAGTTAACCGATCCAAACAATTTCTTCGGAGATTACATTGTTGCCTCAGAAAATAATCTATACCAAATTTCGTGAATATATCTTGTCAAATGCAAAAGTTTTCCATACAAGCCCTTGATTCCGATCATTCAGTTTGTATGGCAGCTATATGTTATAGTGGTCCGATATCGGCAGTTCCGACAAATAAGCAGCTTCTTGAAGAGAAAATGATGTTTGCAAAATTTCAAAACGATATCTTAAAAACTGAGGGACTAGTTGGTATATATACAGACAGACCGACAGACAACATACTGATCATTTATATATATACTTTATAGGGTCTCCGACGTTTCCTTCTGGGTGTTACAAACTTCGTGGCAAACTTAATATACCCTGTTCAGGGTATAATTAATGCAACGGAATGAAAGTTTGCACGAATAATATCTTTAGTACATGCCACCTTATGACCAGCAACTTTTCAAATGAAACAAAAACTGTAATAATAATATGTATAATATGTTCGGTTGCATCCGAAATTAGCCCCTCTTTACTTGTTCATTTCGAGAAACCGTCATTTTGTCAAAAAATGTTATTTTGCTTATTCGTTCAATTAATTACTAGATTTAACATTACTTTTATTTTCAGAGGATCCAGTTCAGAGAAATAGTCGTCACCGCTAAACATTTTTTTTGAGAGGAGCTCCCAGAGATCAGCTGTAGTTTCTTTACAAATAAATATACTAGGTTTTAAAATACAGTTCAAAATACCATAATATGTGTCGAAATTTTCTTTTTTTTAACTGTATATAACCCTTAAAAGTGAAGAGAAGTTTTTTTCAGGTAGAGAAAACTTTTTTGAAAACAGTTACAACTTCCGTTGAAATTACTCAGCCAGTATGATCTCTTTAAATAAGTTATGTCACATATATAGTATGAAAGTATATTGTATATGCGTTATTTATCATTTCCTGTGACATGAGAACGTTCTTTACGCAATTTGCCTTTCACTTTTGGGATAGGGTGGTCGCTCCGGAAAGACCGTCTTATTTGTGTATGCTCAGCGGCTGAAGGAATAAAATATACTATTTCCTTAGTTTTAATAAAATCTATTAACTATTTTTTGTGTTCTAAAAAAATAAGTAGACCATTCAGATTTTTTCTGCATTTAAATAAAGATTTGTAAGAGTCTATATATACTGATACGGATATACATACAATTGCTTAACTTCATTTACGAAATATTTTTATTATTTTTTAGTTTGCAGCTTTCGAAGCCGAAGTTAAAGTATTTTTATCTTGATTTTGGCAAACTTGCGAAATTGAACCAGATTCGAATCTTAAGCTGAGCTGCTCTATTGCAAAATCGCCATTTCTCAAATACTTAAAATAGTTCGGTTGCTTTTTGAGCTTCATCCATCTTTAAGTGAAAGTGATGAAGCATTTTACTCAGAAGTAGAGCAGAGTCTACAGGTGAACACTATACTTCAGTGGGGAGCTGTACTATAAACGACACTCTTTAACAAGCTTAAAGTTTACATTTTTAAAAAGTAATAAGACTACTAAAGCACCCGATTTGTTATTTATGTATGTGCACAGTTCCTTTGTTTTCTTTAATTTAATTTCAAGTTCGCATTTCCGGCACTTGCTTTTATTGAATTTTAAATAGTCAAAACTAGCCTGTCTGAAGATGAGGCCGTCGACATGTAGCTAACCCTCACACTAACCTTCATACTCACAAACATTCATATTATACATTTAACAACAGGCACATATGTTTCTTCAATACTGAGTATTTCGCCAATCACATTTCCGCTTGTTTCCTTTGTTACCATCCGTGCCGTGTCTACATTTCGTCTCTTTCTTTTTCGCTGCTATTGACGTTAAATGAAAAATCGTTTAGCGAGACGGCAGCCGGCGTGTAATGTAGCAGGACGAAATAAGAAAGTTGTCCTTAAAAATAAAACCGAAAGAAAGGAAAAACAAAATAATAAATCCGTTTAGTAGATTTTATAAGAAAAATATTTGTTGTTATTACTAGCAATGACAGCGCCACTCGAATCGGACGCATTTGCTAGGTATGACAGCAGACTCCACCAACTGTGGGAGAAAACTGAGATTTCTGAAAGTAAAACAAGAAAAAAAGCCTTTCGCAACCTTCACAGGTGCGTTTCTTACACCATAAGAGGCTATAAAATGATCTTGATACCGCTGGTTCAGTTTGTATGGAAGTTATGTGCTATAGTAGTCCGATCTGAGGGATTAGTTCGCATGTATATAGACGGTCAGAATTCACAAAATTGACTCAGTCCTTCATGCCGTTCGATTATTTTTAAAGGTCTCAGACACTTCCACCTGGATGTTAAAAAACTTCGTGGAAAACTTAATATACCTTGTGCCGGGTATAAAAATTTAATAATTCCTACGGAACTCAGTCATTGCATAAAATCCATTTAAAGTTAAATCAATAGTAGGCTGTCGAAAAGTTCTTTACTATTTGGAAAGAGGTAATTTAGTGATGGTAAGGTATACATGAGACCTCAGTTCAAAAATTTGGTGAATGATGCACATATTGATGTACGTTAAGCCTCCGTTGTAAGTGAGTTCAAACCTCTGGTGGACCTCTTACGATTAGGCATTCTTGTGATTTGTCTTTTCAGTTCATCAACCAATCAAGAACTATTTTGCGAATTCTTAAGTTGGAAGTCAAATTCTGGTCTGAGGTCTAATCCCCAACAAGCGCTTACTTGTCTCTATAAAAATCAAAAATGCTTTTTAATCTCTCTTTCCTTGAGATTTGTGTATAGATTTCTTCTCTCTAAAAATGCATGTTTACTCAACGTCTAATGACTTTATCTATTCAGTTCAATCCAGATTGTTTTTAGTCCAGTCTTATTTTGTTGAGAAATCGCCTTATCCGAAAAATGGTGTTTCATGCGAAAGGTTTAAATTCGAAAAGCTTTTAATAATATTCCTTGTACTTTTCTGTACATATTTTTCGGTTATATGCTACTGTGCCTCAGCAAGAACAATTCGGGCGATGTCTACCAAAGCGTAGTAAATTGCATTATTGAGTTGCGACGCGGCAGGCGATGCCCGGTTGTGTAAGAAACAAGTTGAAAATTTGAAGAAATATACGAAATTTTAAAGAAGGAGCAAAGTAAAGAGGAAATGTTAAAAAATTGGGCGAATATGGGCCGACTATCTGGCAAGAAGCTTGGCGCGTCGCAGCTACTTTTTCACTGCTGCCACCGAAAGGCACACACCGAAGGCGACAGCAGCAACATTGTCTCAATTTTTGCCAACACCGCTTGCAACACCGCCAAATGGCACATTTTCTGACATACTTGTACAATAATATATATGTGTGTACTTTATGTTATTTCACATTTCTACTGCGGCTGCCAGGAACACAGCAGGATGTCAGCTATTTCTATGGCCGTAGCTTCTTAGTATCCAGCACTGCCGTTTCTTGAATTTGTAGATACGCACATAGCTATGTGTGTGTGTGTGCGCCGTTTGACAGCTTGTGGCATGCTGACTGTGCGCACCACATGCTTTTATCACCGTGGTTTCCCATCGAGTGTGCGGCAGGTGCCACCGCCGACTGCAGACACCTCCCACAACTGAAGTCTGCATTTTACGGCACCCAATTCGCATCCAGCCACTAAAGTCATATAAGTTAGTTACTTTGTATTTTATACACACCAAAAAACAAAGACTCTTAGCTGGATCGCAGATGAAATTGTCGAAATCTTGCTACGTGTTGCACAGTGTAATAAGCGGGCTCATAGTCTGGCGGATTTTTGTTTGGCTTTATAACGGTATCGAGGTATCCCGACCACTGCCGAATTACGTGTACGTGCATATGTTCCGTTACGCAGCGCTTTATTTTTAATTTTACCGTATGCATTATTACTTTCACATATTTAATGCGCGCACACCCCCACACACACGCATACCCATACGTGTATGTGCTTATGTGGCAGCTTCGCTTTGTTTACTTTTCTATGTGGCGGTTGGCAAATTTTAATTAAATTTTGCATTTTTAATGCACACTTAGCTCTGAGGAAAATTGCACTTTGCCAAGTTGCCTCCCCATTGGCGAAAATTACTCATACGCACTGTTTAACCGTTAAGTTTGCGGCGTCTGTAGCGAATTAAAGCGCACATCAAAAGGAATTTGCCGTGCTTTCAACAGATTATAAGCCGGATTTCGCTTGTCAGATGGCTAGGTGGCTAGGAGGCTATTAGGTGTTAGGCAACGTCTTTGGAAAGCAGAGATTATCTGAAATAACAAGTTTACGGCTTAATCTGCGCAACAGCATTGTCTAAAGTCGTTTGAAGTTTCAAGTTAGTAAAACTTAAACTATTTATAAATCTATTGTGATTTCGATAAAATTACTCTGATACAGCTGGAATTAAATGATGAACAAAAATATAAAGAACTACTTTAAGCAAGCTAAACTAAATTAAGGTAACTTGAGTTTTGATGGTATGCCACAACAATTTTTCATCTCACGAAGTGTGTTGAAGATCTAAGTTAATTGCCTAATAACAGTTTTCATTGAATGAGATTTCGGTTAAATAATAATAGCCCAATGACTACCCTTAACCGGAATTAGCCGAAAGGCAAGAGAGTTCCTTAAGCGTCAAAGTCTAAAGCTGTTCAGCTACAAAAACAATAATTACATTATAATAAAATGGGACAACTTTATTTATTAATATTAACGACGAATAATAATATTTTTAATTTTGAAAAGTGAGTCAGATAAATCAAAAGTGTGAGAATGAGAATTAAAAGCATAAAATATGCGGTGGAATGGTTCATTTAGCTCAAAATTTGATCTACCACTTTTAACACTAAGGTCTAAACTGCTTCGAACAGCGAATCGAGAAAATAAATTAAATTTCAAGCAACAGAAAATAACTGCAAACTGTTACATTTAGGATTTTTGTAAGAATATTGTGCCAAGCGTTTCTCTGCTCCTAATAAGTGTTGATTTATAAGTTTTAGAAAACTGAAATCTCATCGGAAATGCCCTAAGGCGAAAGGTAAAAACTCTAACTCGTCAGAATGGTTTGGTAACTAGGGTGCCATACCACAGAACCAAAGTTGTACAAAACTAATAACGCCATTTGTTTTCAAAACCATTTGCCCTCAAATGCAAACCATGGTGTCAGTATGAACCAAAATAAAATTAAGTTTAGGATCCATAGTAATTCTCAAACCAACAAAGTCAAAGACTTGGTCTAGTCTATAGTTTTTTATTACATTTTTTATTACATAAGGAGAGGAGTAAAGCATATCGCTTTACATTTTTTGAGATTAAATTGCAAGTAATTTCTCTCGCACCAAGCAACCAAATAGTTTATTTTACCCAAAACCCAATGATGCGCGGCTTAGTTATAACTAATAGTTTAGCAATTCCTCTATAGTTTTCAATGTATGACATAAATATATTTTTTCACTTCTTCAAGAAAGTATTTCAAACCCGGGAATATGCTTTATTTGTGACATTGGCTGGAGTTAAGAAATATAATACCATGTTTGTTAGTACTTTATCAAGGTGTTAGTTTTTTTCTGAGGCAAGCTTAAGGAGGGAGCCTGCTTCAGAAGCTTAAAAAATCGATTTTTTGTTTTTTGCTTAAATCTCTTTAAAAGTTTTCTGCGAATGTGTCCCCAAAGTTATAGAAGGGAATTCGAAGTATTGTTGAAGCTAGAGGGGAATAGTGAATAGTGTAGAGCGTCTAGCAGATATATGAGCGCTTGGGCAGAAAGCGAAAACTTTGACGCGCGATTTCTCGGTTTTTCATTTTTACGATTTTTCTTAATTGGCGGGCAGAATAGAAAAAAAACTAAACGTCGTATGGAATTGGAACAAAGTTTATTATCTTTGGCATTAAATTATTTTCTATTTAAACTTAAAAAATTTAAAAAAAATCATGTTTGCACATGAACAACATGAAGTCAAAACTTTTTGGTCAAAAACCACTTTTTTTCAAATAATACATCCTACCCGCCGTCCGGCAAACCCACATGCGAGATGCATCAGGCAACTGCTTCCCAAATTAAGAATATAAAAGGTTTCGTATCCAAAATAACTAGGAATTTCGCTATAATCAATTATTTCTTTCTCCTCAAAAAAATTCTCAAAAAAATTGATTTTTTGGCACGAAAATCAACGAGCAAGTTGGTATGAAATATATTGTACAGAGTTAGAAATAAGGCAACCTTTTAAGATCACTGCGATATATTTCAATTTTTCTTTGATATTGCGAACACCGCGGAGCTGGCATCTAATGCACCTGCAGGCGATTCCAGAGTCAACACTTACGTATACAGTCAAACATCAATGAAGGTAATAAAGTCGTATTACATATCTGCCAGAAGTGTTTTGAGAAGCAAGGCAGCAATGGAAAGTGTTGCCAGAAGCAAGCAACTTCATTTCTACTGTGTGCCAGGTCACAAAGGCATCGAAGGCAATGAAATAGTGGATTCGCCGTGGGATTGCCATGAATGGTGTACGGCTAATGCCCATGATCAACATTGAGAAACCCATGCACTGTCCATACGATGATCTGGATAGAAGCATATTGAAGAAAATCAAAACCCGATGTAACGAGCTACCAGGGTGTAAAATTGCAAAAACTCATGTGCAAAATGTTAGATCAGAAGTATACAAAATTCCCATTGGCACTCGATAGAAGAGACTATAGGAGCGTGATCGATCGGAAAGCTAACTGGAATACACGCCCGCAGAGTAGGGCTGCCTGATCGAGAAGAATGCAGAAAATGTCTAGAGCAGGGCACCAAGGAAACAATGGAGCAACTCTTGTCCTCACAGTATAATACACTAATAGAATATTTACAAAATCTATATCTTTTAACTTTATTCAGTATTGATTACTTAGTGTTAATTAAATTGATTTATTAATAGAGAGGCGTCATATTAAGCAACTACGAGGGCTGCTACATATATATATTTCTGGCCTAATAATGAAAATAGGAATATTTATCAACGAAAATGGTTTTATTGTTTTTCAAAATATTCTCCATCAAGATTTATACACTTTTGCATGCGCTCAAACCAATTTTCGAAGCACTTTTCCACTCCGATTGAGACACCTCCAAAACATGGTTTTTGAATGCTTCAACAGCATCTTCTGGCGACGAAAATCGTTGACCACGCATTATTTTCTTCATGTGCGGGAATAAAACGAAATCATTGGGTGCCAAGTCAGCGTTGTACGGCGGATGAGCCATCAATTCGACGTTTTGGCCGGTCAAAAAGGCGCTGGTTTGAGCCGATGTGTGAGAGCTCGCATTGTCATGTTGCACAATGATTCGTCTTCTCTTGTTCCAATGGAAATGTCAGATTGCACCTGGCAACACTTAGTGTTGCCTAGGCCAGAAATATATATAGCAGCCTCCGTATAGTTATAGCAGCCGTAAGTGTATTCGAGTATATGTATATAAAATATAGATATATACTTATAACAAATTAATTAAGTTTTAACCAACGTAAACATATACATTCTTATATCATTAATACTTACTGGAAATCATTGAGGCTTAATTGAGTATAAAAGTTGTCTTTGTAAATAAAAGTTTGGCGCCTTTAAGTATAACATCTCTCGAACTGGTTTATTGACTACATTTTTCGCATTTAAAGCACAGTTCTGAAAAGAAAAAAAATTAATTAATTACATCCATTTAAGCAATATATATCCAAACTAAGTGAAATTTTGAAATATTGTTTGCTTTATATACTGTATTTTATCTTACATATGTTAAACAGTCAATTACCTAGATAGATTACAATTATTTACTTAGAAGCAGAATAATTTCCGATGTTGTAATTTTAATTTACCGCAAGTGTTTACACTAAATTCATTTATTTAAATGAGGCAAATATTTAAATTCAAAACAATAGTAAATATTCACTTAAATCCACACAGAAATGTTTCATTCCTCGTGGCTTATTTTTACCGTTAAAATGTTTTTTCTGCATAACGCATAAATAGTCTCCAAAACAATCGTATCAATATCGGATAAATACCGATTCTGTGTATTTTTAATCCAACAATGCTTATGGCAATTTATTTACTAAAATGATTTATTTATTTACGCACGAATAACAAAAACAACTATTTCAAATGCGCGATGAATCTATCATTTAACAGGAATAATTGATTATGCAATATTTGCTTGCGCCACTGACAATGAATAGCGGTATACATACTCGTCTACACGCTTAATACTGTTATACCAAAAGTATACAATAGAACCAGCAGACATACATATGTGGTTACAAAATGAAAAATGGCTAAACCGACTTTGATGAAATTTAAAGAGAATCTCGTAGGATGAGCGAAAGAAGGTACTATGAATTCTCCTCGCTCTCTGATAGGTAAATGAAGATGTGAAATACGAAATATGAGAACACTCTTTCGTTCATATTCATTGTCATGCTGCCTTGGCTCGAGAGCAGATGATCATTAAAGTCTCACAATTTCGAACAAATAAAGTAAAAATATCAAAAAATCCTGACAAAATAATCCTCAACAAATAAATAGCTAAATGCACTGGAAACGTAAAATTACTACTACGAAACGGAAACAATGTGATAATCACGACATAGTTACACATTTCTACACGCATGTACTGACCCCTTGCTCCAGCAATATTTGCGAGAGGAAGGCATTCGGCGATTTAATGTGTAATCCGCTGGTGGATTATTGCTTGTCATGTTTTACCATATAATCCTCTGGGTTCAAGTGATTTTCAAACACACATGTGTATTTATGATCTGTGTCAAAAACTGTGTCCTACTCAACATTAAACATTATCTATTATTGCATATTTAAATATGCAGAAGCACAAATTTAACTGTAAATACACTATAACGACATGGGCAAAACATAGTAAGACTTCTGAATTTAAATTTCGCGCCAAAACCTATAAGTCGATTTATATCTATGTTTGTATGACTGTCAGTGACATTTGTGCCAAGTTTCAGCTATATGCTATAGTGGTTCCGACAAATGAGAAGCTTCCTAAAGAGAAAATGACGTTTGCAAAATTTCAAAACAATATCTTAAAAACTGAGGGACTAGTTCGTATATATACAGACAGACGAACATGGCTAAATCGACTCAGCTCAACATACTCGTCATTTATAAATATATATGTACTTTATAGGGTCTCCGACGCTTCCTTCTGGGTGTTACAAACTTCTTGACAAACTTAATATACCCTGTTCACGATATAAAGATCATTTGAGCCTATGAAATATGAAAGCATGATTCGTTCCAAATTTATTCGATAAACAGCCTCGTGTTAACGTCTGTGAAACAATGCTTTCCCACTACAAGGATGTCGTGAATCATAATATTACTGACAATGAGCCTTGGATCTTAGCTTGCGACCCGGAAACAGAACCGAAACCGAAAAAACCACGTTAAAGCAGGACAAAGATCAAGGTTATGTTGACAGTATTTCAGGTTTTGTGCACTCCGAATTCCTTCCAATCGGTCAAACTGTGAACAATTAATACTAGAAGGAATACTCGTTCAGTGTTATTCGTCCAAATTTGGGCCGACAACCAACTCTCTATCGTGTCGAAACTACCGTGGGAACTTCGCCTGATTTTGCTCAGCGTGACTTCTAATTTTGTGATATTCAGCAAGCTCAAACGACCGCTCCGGGGAAACCGTTTTGAGTCAATTGAAGACAATAAACCTGAATGGCTACGTGCATTGAAGCTATACCCTAAATTGACTTTAACAACTGTTTCGAGGATCGGTAAAACCGTTGGTATAAGTATATTGGGCCAGAAAGGATGAGTGAGTGGGACGACATAGATTTTGTAGAAGAAATTAAAAATTTTAAAATTCTAGAATTATGAACAAAATCTTACTATTTTTTGCTCAAAGTAGTATATCAACATTAGTTGATTTGAACATTTTTAAAAATTTTATATCAACGTTATCGAAGGTGCTCAAAGTCAAGCTGTCAAAAAGTTGAGGTTATAAATATTTTTTTCACTTTGTTTGTTGTTGACAGCTTTAGTACTCGTATATCAATGTAGGAGTTCCCCAAACCTGAATACTACCAAATCACACAGGCTTCAATCGGCAGGCTAGTATCGACTTCATTATCATTGCGTTTTATGACTTACACATTTAACGATTTATTCTTTGAGAGCACACGCATTTTTAATTTTTTCATCTTTTCTGACGTTTTTGAGATAATTTCCGTGAATTATCTTCAAACTATAATATTTAATATCTCTAACAGGATATAATACGTTATACTATAAGATAGTCTAGCGTCAATTTTCTTCTGCTCGTTATTGCCTTTTCTTTTGTTCCATAAAAGGTTAACAAAATTGTATTTGAATGGCTACTAGTTTTGTTTATTAAGTCGATTGTTTAAAAACCGATTCTTTCGAAATATTTGAAGTTTCAGGTACACATCAAGTTATAAGGTATCTTTGTGAAACGTTATAATCTCATACCCTTACTCACAAGGTTATTGTCTATTGTACTATATCGATTCACAATAACGGTAAGATATTACTCGTATATAGTGTTATTTGTCTAAAATCAATTTCTCGACTTTGTTTGTCAAATTGATTTCAATTTTGATAATCCTGAAAATTTGGAACAATTTTGTTGGTGAGTTATAAATATTCAAATATATTCGCTGTGGAATCTATTATAATCTTATTTATACGTTTTTCTTAAATAGTTCCTAAATACTATGGTATTTGGTCATGGATTTCGAAAATCCTGATATAAATTATATAGAGGCTAGGCCAAAATTTCGCTTAATTTTATATATTTTAGGCACAAAGATACACTGTTAAGAATAAAACAAGCTCTCTTATTTTTATTGGGATAACTCACAAATTGGCCAGTATGTGCGGTACAAAGTCGCCCTGAAGTATTGGTCTGATTCAACCCATTTTTTACATACAAGGTGCGTAGTATTTCCAACAATTACTATTATAATAATGCCTGGTTAATCTTTCTTATTTCTTGGCCAATGTTAATAGAGGTATTGGCAAATGACATATAAATCATATAAGGAGCTTTCCAAAGTAAACAGGACTTTAAAAAAAACCACAAATGGTTTTTTTGGCAAAGTCAATTTATTTTATTCAAAATAGTCCCTTTCTGCTTCAAAACAGCTTTTTGCAAGGTCCAAAAGCATGTCGAACAAGTGTTTTAGCTCGTTGACCGGTATGACCGCCAGTATGCCGGTGCAAGCCTTTTGAATGGCCTCTTCGTCTGCATAACGCTTTCCTTTCATGGGCAAATACATTTTTCCGAAAAGGAGGAAGTCGCTCGGTGCCATATCAGGTGAATACGGGAGTGGTTAATGGTTAAAATTTGAGTTTTGGTCAAATAATCGGTCACAAGCGTTGATCGAATGTCGGATTCTGAACAATTTGTGGTCGTCAGTCAATTTGTGCGGAACAAACCGTGCACATACCTTTCGTAAGCCCAAATGTTCTGTCAAAATACGATAAATCGATGTTTTGGAGACATTCAACTCCATTTCTATGAATTTCAATGATTTCGACCGATTTTTGATGAACTTATGCACAGTTTCGATGGAGTTTCCGGAGATCACGGATTTTGATTGGCCCACATGTTGGTCGTCATTTATGTCCTCACGACCACTTTGAAAACGTTGAAACTATTCATGCACTCTGCTACGGGATAGGCAATCATCGCCATTAACTTGTTTCATTAATTGAAACGTTTCGGTAAAAGTTTTATCAATTTGGAAACAAAATTTAATGTTGGTTCTAGGTTCGAAGCTCATTTTCGCACCGATAACACAAACATACTGACACGTAAAACGCAATAACTTCATTTCCAGTTAATGAAATGTCATGAAATTCTCACTGGAAAATCGATAAAGATAGCAGATTCTAACGCACTGGTCGACATATAGATGGCGCCACCAGGAGGCCTGTTTACTTTGGAAAGCACCTCGACATACCAATAAAAGAGAAGGATTATCCCTAAATTTCGGTTATATTGGGTAGTCGAAAAAGTCTTTTCGTGTTTTGTCAATAGATGTCGTTGCAGTTGAATATAATCAGTGGTACCAATTACATGGTGTTGAAAAGGTGAGATTTTAGACTACACCAAACCAAGAAATTAGATGAATATAAGGAAGAAATTCGCTATATGTAAAAATTTTTGTATTAAAAAAGGAAGAATGCCACGCAAGCGTTTGTGAAGTTTTCGGAGACATCAGTTCGTGTAGCACCACAATGGTTCGCTCGCTTCCGTTTCGGAAATTTCGAAGTTTTACACTGATGGAATAATGTCTCTAGCGGAAAAAAGCAAAAATTGGTCGACCAAAATGGCACATCTTCGTTTATTTACTCATTGATAAAAAAATAAAAAAAAATAAGTTGAAGTTTGATTAGAAATACGAAAAGATTTTTCCAACTACCATATACATACATATCACAAATTGACCGACATTTTCGATCAAAAGTCAACTATAGGTACCTGGGTCTAAATATTCGGTACCGTTATATTAATTAATTTTTGATTTGTGTACTAAAAACTGAACGAATCAAGTGGAATATTAAATTCTACTATATGGGAAGTTGTCCATTTTCACAATGTGACATTAGAATATAAGAAGAATGCATTGTACTAAATTTTGTTGAAATCGGTTCTTCGGGTCCCGATATATGGGATTTCATTCGATAGAACTCTTTCATACCATCTCGGTGCTAAAATTTTATGTCTCTGGCATATTTAGTTATTGATTTATCGCGTTTTTAGTAATTTTTAACAGTACCGTTATACGAGGGCTGTTATATATATTCTGGCCTAGGGCAACACAAAGAGTTGCCAGGTGCAATCTGACATTTCCATTGGAAAGTTTGACATTTTTTAGCATAACATCACTCAGAACGTTTTGTCATTTAATCGTGAATTGTTATTTACAGGGAATTAAAAAATTCATTTCGGCCAAAAAATGGAATTAACTCGTAAACATTTTAGTGCGATCATTTTTCACAACTTTCGACGTGGATTATCACAACAAAAGTGCATCGATGAACTAAAATCTTTGTATGGCTCTGAAGCACCATCCTATAGCACTGTGAAAAACTGGTACAACGAATGCAATCGTGGCCAGAAAACATCGATGCCGTCCGTGAACTGATAATGCAAGACCGTCATGTAACATACCATCAGATAGAGGCATGCCTATGCATTTCTCCCACCAGCATACATTCGATATTGCCTGAACACCTGGCCGTAAAAAAGGTTTGTTCTCGTTGGATCCCGCACAATTTGACAATCGCTTAAAAAAAGGCTCGTGTGGATTGGTGTAAAGAAATGCTGAAAAAATACGATCGCGGTGCTTCAAAAGACGTTTATAAGATCGTCACAGGTGACGAATCATGGACCTATTCGTATGAGCCCGAAACAAAACAGCAATCGACAAAAAAAAATTAAAAAAAAAACATTTTCGTTTATAAATATGCCTATTTACATTATTAGGCCAGAAATATATATAGCAACCTACATATGTGGAGTGAGCGGGGTTATCCTCCGATTTCATCCATTTTTACACTGTCGTTAGAAGTTCTTATAAAATTTGTATTCAATTTGTACATGTTAGGGGGCGGAGTCACGCCCACTTTTTTCCACAAATGCCCATTGCTAAGGCGATCCTTTGTACCAAATTACAGTTTTATATCTTATTTTAATGCTTAGTTATCGCACTTTAATGTTAATGGCTATTTGTGGGCGCTGCTGTGGTCTGATTAGGCCCATCTAAGAAATCGAAATTTTTTTTGTTCTAAGGAACCTGCGTATGAAGTTTAATCGAAATATCTCAATTTTAGTCAAGTTACAGCTTGCACGGACGGACGCACGGACATACGGATAGACAGACAGTCAACTGGATTTCGACTTTTCTCGTCATCCTGATCGTTTATAGATATATAGCCACGTCTATTACGATTAGTTTTAGGTTATACGTACAACTGTTAGGTGAACAAAACTATAATACTCTGTAGCAACTAGTAGCAGGAGTATAAAAATGGATCTAAGGAAATTTTGTATGTATAACATTTTAATTTAATGGGGAAAAAGTGGTATCAACGGTACACTTTGTAGTGATGTGTGTTATACGGGCGCTGCGTAAGGCAAAGCAACCGTTCATAAGTAATCAATAATTATAGATTTTCAAAAGAAGCTGTTATAGACGAAAATATCAAAGGATCTAAGAAATGTAGTTGGTCAAGATATCTGATACTTTGAATATTTCAAATAAATGTTTAAGGTATTTCATTCATGAATGTAGTTATTTTTTAAGAAAACACACATCAAAATAAGGCATTGTGAAAACTTAATTGAAAACTCAAAATTTCATGAATTTGTCTTGGAATTGAGTCCACTTACATGAGTCTGGGTCTAGAAGAAAATGATCACCGAAAGAAGACTTAGCTATAATGAAGAAGCCGAAGTGAGAATTTGAAGATTAAAAGTTGAATGAATGAAAAATGGAAAATCGAAAATTTGGAAGATCGCTATAATCAGTGCAACATCCTCAAAGGCAGTTATGTTTTCTTGTCGACGATAAAAATTATTCCATTCACTCCTTTTAGACTCTGATTGATGTATTCTTATGGTAAAATAGCAGTTTTATTTGATACTTTTAAAGAGTAATCATGCCGCCAACACTCCGATTACACTCCACTTCTTATAAGAGTGTCAGGATGAGTATGCCATTATAAGGGCAGCGCTATATTAAAAAGCTATCAACTGAAATCTTTGTTAATATTTTTACTAAATGCCGCAAAAATAGCTCAAATTACAGTCCATCAAGATTTTAGGACATTTGAGATGATCCTAGTAAAAACCGTAATTACAAGTGTATATTAAAGCCTTCATCATAGAAATATTTTGATTGAATTTTGTTAAAGTTTTACTCATAATTGACTGCTCTCGATCCCTATTCACACCACGTACTCCTATATCCCTTAATAAGAGCTTCAATTTAATTGGCCTCGTGAACATTTTCCTACATTATGTGCCAGCAACCGTACATTAAGTCTTATTTCTAGTTATTTAATTTATGCCAATATATTATTTTCGGCTTTTCGTAGCGACGTTTGACAGCAGAACAAATGTATTTTTATGCGCTCGCCAAGCGAAGTGGCAAGAAAAAGTTGGGCCGACACAGCATAAAAAGCCACTTAGATTCACATCATTAACGGCAGCCAGCTTTAAGGCTTTCAGCCTACAGCAGCGACTACCTTACCCAAGCACATATCCGTTGCGGCGCCACCCACTCAATCTATCGCTCCTTTCGCGTGCTACTGTCGGAAGACATTTTTTCTCATTTAAATTCACATTTTCCTCCCATTTTTCCATTTATTATTTCTGAATATTTTTCAGATTTGGCATTTTGCAGATTTTATTTCTCCACTCTTTCCTCTTTCCCTCTGCCAGGCTATTTTTGTCTCTAACCTTATTGTATTCTCTAGTGCGGCCATAGAGGCTGAGTGACTTCTAGTGCCTTCTAACTCAAAGCTTTCGGCCTGAAAGTGACAGCAAACAGACGTTGTGGCGCAAATCGTGCTGTTTGTGTGTGTGAGTGTGAGTAAGTGCCAAAGCGAATAAACAAGCGGGCGAGGCGAGTTGAAAGAAATGGCCACCGTAAGACGTGCCAAATGTTAAGTGTGCCAATGTGAGCGAGTTTCATTTGAGGTAGTCGAACATCTGCCGAAGAATTGCCGGCCATTTATTGCGGCTCCGAACCCTTTTGCTAACACCTTTGCAATTCTCTCACTACACATCATCCATATTACACTCTGCATAGGTTGTGAAAAACGCTTCATTGACTTTCAAATTTATCGACCCGCATGTCGAAAGTATTTTACCTAAAAAAAATTTCCATATTTCCGCTTGGAATTTTTTATGCTGAATATTTATTTTTGCACTTTTGGGAAGTTTTTTCGTAAAATCATGTGAAATGTTTTGATTTCGGTCGTTGTTCTCTGTTGCAACATTCCGTGTTGACGGCAACTTTTATTGAATCACTGCCAAAACTTTCTCCCCCTCTCCTTCCGGTGCTTTGTGCGCCTCTAGATAATATCAAATAATATCATATCAATAAAAGTTGATATGAAACAATGCATTGCGCCTTTTCTGAAAAGTTGAAAATGCAAATTGACCTTGTTGCTCATAACTACAATTGTATGCGTTTGTTAAGTTTTGGTTGCTGCGATCTCGCTGCCTCATATTCTGAATTATTAAAAGTGAAATGATAAATTCTAATTCAGTTCATAACATTTTCTTTTCTGTCGGAAACGGAAATTGAAACAAATTATTTAGCATATTTATGCTTTTACTTTCACATTAGGGAAGCACATCTGCAGCTACAGAATAAAGTATATATTACCTCGTCTATGTTCTTCTATTAATGTACTTATATTGAAGCCCACTAAAGCTTAATCAGCCGAATTAACTCAATTATATTACCTATTTCAACAGTGTAAATATAATACTTAGGAAATCAGATTATAATCCCGCATACTCAAATTAAAAACGCTTCAGAGACATTGCTTTTTACACTTGACCTTGTGCGATAAGGATCAATAGGGATGGGTATCAAAATTTGACAGTGGGGTTAGCAAAGCCTACATTTTGGTAATGCTTTGTATCTTAAATATATAGGGTAATCCATTTCGAGGTACCCTACTATTTTAAGCAAAAAACATAAAAACTACTACTTGTTGCAGACGGCGCCTAATCGACTGTCCACGGTCTTCGTACACACTCTCAGCTATGGCTGCTATATTTTCTTCACTGCGTGCTGGACGTGGTCCATTCGGTCGAATATTATCATTCATTATTGGCTGGATCTAAAGATGGGTGATGGTGTTGAGTGTGTATTGCTCAGTAGGCCGATTCTTTACAGAACGTGAATTTTTGTAATAAAGTTGAACGATTTGTAAACGTTGTTCAGGCGTACTAAGTCTTTCTTAGATGAAATGTCACTGAATACTGAACAAAAATAACATGACAACTTGACACGACTCACGCGAGATCTGTCAAAAAAGTCTTGGACCATCCGTTAGAAAGACATGCTCAGTCTAGTTTATTAAAATAACTTTCTTTTTGGCGATAATTGTGATTTAAACTCGAAAAACTTTATATTACAGGATCCTCGAAGTGTAACCAATTAAAAAGCCTAAAATTCGGTTTGGAAAATTATTTTTATTTATTTTAAAGTGAACAATTTGTGAAAATAACCATAAGTTCAGGGGACCAATTCACTTTTGCTCGATATGACCACCTTTTGCCCTAACTATGGCCTTTAGACGGTCAAAAAACGAATCGGAAGTTGCCTAAATGTAACTTGCCGGTATTTTGGCCCACTCACGGACAATGGCTTCCTTCAGCATCTCGAGACTGGTGTGTTTTTTACTTCGGACCTTACTCTCCAAAATGGCCCAAAGAGAATAATCCATTGGATTCGCATCTGGTGAATTCCAGAGCCATTGTGTGGTCGTAATGAAGTTCAGAACGTTGTTTTTCAGCCATTATTGGTGAACTCGCGCTTTGTGAGACGGTGCTGAGTCTTGTTGAAACGTCCAGGGCTTGCAACCGAAATTTTTGTTTGCCCACGGCTTCAAAGCAGCCTCCAGAACACTTTCCTGATAATATGTCGCATTTATTTTGACGCAAGGCTCGATGAAAACAATTGAAGAGCGCCCATCTGCGGTGACAGCGGCCCAAACCATTATTTGTGGCGGGTGCTGCCTCTTGGTGGCCAACCGATGACTTAGATTCTCGTATGAACGGTCGGTCAAGTAAACCCTATCGTTTTGAGAGTTTACGAATTGCTCAATTGGAAAAATGTTTTCGTCAGAAAGCACAATGTTCGGAATTTGACCGCTTTCGGCCAAGCGAAGCAACTGCTTCGCTCTCTCAAGTCTTACTTGTTGCTGCTTCGGTGTGAGATCATGGGCCTTTTGAAACTTGTAAGGATTGACCTTGAGCTCATTTTTCAATATGCGTCGGATGCTGCGGTCGGATATTTTCAGTTCTTTAGTCATTTGATTGGCACTTCGTCGTGGATTTCGCTCAAGTCGCTTCTTCACTTTCCGAACCATCTGACGTTACAGTCTTTTGATGACTACCTCCATGGCGTTTTGCGATGCTACCAGTATCATTGTAAAGAGTGGTGGTGCGACAAACAAAAACTTTGTTCACATTAAGGTGTTTGAGCTCACGAACAATTGCCGGCTGTGATTTTCGAGCTAAATATAAAGTAATCACACTATTACGTTTGAATTCCATCGCTGATCACTTTTTTTTGCGTTCACTTTTGCAAAACGCTTTTGTACACTTGTGAATAATACTGCGAACTGTCATAAGGTCGTTTACTAAGTATAAGCGCACTATTCGGGCAAAGTTTTATCCCATTGCATTCACTGGTGCTTAATTTGCATTTTGGAAAGTGAAAGAATCAGATGGAATTTAAAATTAGATTATATGGGAAGTATCTGTGGTTGTAGTCTAATATCGTTTGTTTTCTCATTGGAACATAGGAATGTAACCTTATTTACCAAATTTGGCAGATAACGGTCCAGAAGTACCAGAGATATGACTTTTTACCGAAATGTGGGCAGTGCCAAACCTATCGATCATTTTTGATACCGGCTCCTATAAGTTCCTCTCTTATCTTCCCAGGTGTAAAATTTAATGCCTCCAGCGTATTTTTGGATTGATTTATTGCGCTTTTAGTAGTTTATAATGGAATCATTTTTGGGCTGTGGCCAGGGTTATCACTCGATTTCACCCAATTTAGTGATTTTTCACGAGCAAATTTTGATATTTTTCCCTGGCTTAGGCGGCCATGCCCATGCTCATTTTTAAACGTTTAGCCTCTGTATACAGTTTTATATCTTAATTAAGTGCTTAGTTAGTTATGGCGCTTTTTAGATTTCCGTTTAATGGCATTTTGTGGGCTTGGTAAAGGTCCGGTTACGGCCAGGAACACATATGGCAAGTTTACCTAAGATACCTTAATTTCTACTTAATTTATCGCTTGTACAGACGGACGAATGTCAACTCGTCGCAACATCCTGGTCCTATCTAACTTAATTATTTCTAAATGATACAAACAACCGTTAGGTGAACAAAACTAGTATACTATTTGGCAAAATGTTGCACGAATATGCATAATAATAGAAAGGTTAATAAGTTTAGCAAATAAATTTTCACGATCTCCAAATTTGATTTTAGGCAAAATATTTGTACGGTGATTTGCCCAAGTGTACCGAACAGAAATGTCAAAGAAACGTGTTAACTTTGACAGCGGTTTGACAGTTGTGCCTAAACTCGAATAAATCATGGCTCAGGTACAATTTTATGCAATCACAATTAGAGTTCTGCAAACATATCCTGTATATATGTATGAATGTACTATATGTGAATATATTTGTTGGTATAGAGTATGTTCATCAAAATACATACATATGTACAAGATGGCATGTGTGTAATTAACAAAAGTAAAGACCAAGCAAATAGACGGCGTTTCGAAGTTAATTGTATTTCACTGCTCTAGAAAGGAGGCACCACTCACACACAAACACACACACGATCCCACTCAGCCGAGAGAAAAGCAAATTTTATCCAACTTTAAATTTTTTAATAGCAGCTGGGTGCACAGGCCTTCGGCAGTTAGCAGTTTTTGTTTTGAAGCCTTTTAAAAGCGGAAGCAAAGCAAACCGTACGAGAGTGTTGCAAACAGCCACACAAGGATCTGCACATACATACATAGTTGCGTGAAAATGTGTGCTACAAGCCGAATAAGCAAAGGTAACAATTAAAATTTCTACACGGATCTGCTCGTTTGGCTGTATAAAAATGCGAGAGCTGGCTCTTTCCACAAAGCAAAGAGGAGAATGCCAAAGAAGCAAAAACACAACACGAGTATGAGTAAATAGCGAGCACAGAACAAACAACAGCAAGTAGGGTTGAGCCGGGGTTTCCCGGAGTCAGACCTTAGGTACTTACAGCTGTTAGAAATAAGAGTAGAGATAATAAATATCGCTACAAACAACTTAGGAAACAGCATTCTTTTATTTTTCATCTCTTATATGCCTCATTCGTAAATTTATCAAGTCAAAGGTTTATACTTTTAAAACTAAAATAATGAAAATAATTAATGAAAGGCTAACGTTTGGAGTTGGACCCAATCTGGTGTCGCCAATTTCTTATGAGCTGTCCATTTTCAAAGTCATCTCACTAAGAACCTCAGAAAATTATCAATAAACCATGTGCAGCAAGTTCTCTTCGGGTTGGAAAACAAAGCCACGGCGGACGTTCAATGAACAATACCGTCTATTCGGGTCAATAGACAGGCAAGAGAAAAATATATTTAAAATGGAGCAACTAGACAGTCAAGGGAGCTGACTGGTTTTATTAAACTTGGAAAAGGCTAGTCATTCTAGGTAGTCACGTAGTTTAAATTTAAATTGAATAACGTGCGGCCTTATTCATTTGTCACAATTTTTCTTTGGCAATCGTGGTCAGTTCTATTTGCGTATACTTGGTTTTGAAAATCAACTCTTTCTCATTCGAATATTCAGCTGTGTCAGTCCCAAGGTTGTTGTTGAGCGTCATACACCATGGGAATGGAAATAATTACCTGCAGCCTTGAATTCTATCTAAGCCTGATTGTAACCCTAAACCTCCCATGGCGGGCAGGGGGTATTTACATGCGGTAAGGTCTGTCTGTCGTAAGAGGTGACTAAAATTCAAAATGCACTGCGTCTGTTATTTGGCTTGCCTCGAAATTTCATCATAGGCTTGTCAGAAATAGTGCTGTAATACTCAATTTGAACTGATTTTATAGACTTTGAATATAGACTTTGAGTTCAAGCGACAAATATCGACAGTCATTGAGTTTGATGGGTTCTCAACTGGTAGGAGCAAACGCTACAAGATCTGACCGGTGATATAAATCTGGTGTCATGAGTAGCAGTTAGCCTTTGAAGTCCCTTCAATCAGCTCATTGGAGTTGGGCCTTTGGGGACATTCGTGGTGGCTCTGGTGTAAACCTAAAGGCAGGTAGAATTGAAAATTCAGTTCAGTGTGGGGTTGCAATGCGGGTGGGTGCTGAACTCACAGCACGACAAAGGGTTTAGGTTGCCCTCGAAACCGACCAAGGTGGAAAAGGTGTCCCTTCCACCTGACCAATTGGATCCAAATAATACTAGCAAAAAAAATGTATTGTTTGGGGCGCTGATCAAAGTATTATTTTCATTAATGTGCTTTTAAGTACCGTCACCGTAAAACCAATGACTGTTGTAACCCTAAACCTACTCAATTTGAATAGTTTGGATTGGAAAATTAGGTTTGCAACGCGACCTAAGATCTATTGTGCTTTGAATATAGTTTAAGTAAAACTGGAGACAGTTGACGAATTATAGGCAAAGGTTTGCTGTTGCGGGACTCTACTTTCTTTTATAGAAAAAATAATAATTTTTAATATTTTTTCGGAAACATATTATGATGGCAACATTGTATGATTTGTGGAAACTGCCAATATAATTCATATGTATATACATAAGTATGTATTTATCAATAATTTAAAGTTAACTTTTTATCGCGCAATAGGTTCTGGGAGTTGAAATATCTGTACGAAAATAAATATACAGGGTTTTATAAGATCCTGAACTTCTTATACGGATATTTTTGGACACAAATGACAAAAGCAACTGATATGAAAAAGGAATGGGAAATGTTAAACTTTTCTCTGCTAAGAGCGCAACTTACGATCTATCTGCTATAGTTCCGTTCCCAAAATAACACCTTCCAAGGCAACCCTTGGTCATAAAGCAATAAAATCTATGCTTGAAATTTGCCTTTGTAATTTTACCGCTTCAAGCTAAACGCAAATGGAAACCACACACACTATTACGCTCTAAAAATATCTATTATATATGCCGTTATATGGGTAGACATGTATGTGTGTGCGTAAAAATATGAAATTATACATAATCTCTTTTTGATTTGTCATGTGTGCGGGGGAAATGGCGAGTAGCAAGACCGAACGACAAGAGCTTATTGAATTCTTCCATGTTCGTGTTTATTTATGCACACAAGTAAACCGTTAAATCACATTTTACATGCACGCGTTTGATCCTTTTTCTCGTTTTGCTCATATTTCTGTTGCTTTTTTACGCTTGAAATGGGTTATGTGAACTTTACATGGCTTATATGGCATTTAAACAGTCTATCCCGCACACTCTCCCTACCGCTCTCTCTTTCACGCATGCACACACAGCCACGCAAGGAAGACAAATGCAAATGACAATTTATGCCAACCCGAATTCGATTCGATCCACGCCGAAAATCGGATTTGCAATCGAAATTTTTCACTGCCAGAGATTTGCCTTGCTATGCATGAAATTTTTATGATTTTTGCCATTTGACATTACGACAATGCCTGCGGGTCGAGGAGCTGCATCGGTAAACAGGATAACATATAAATGTGGGTTTGCCGGCAATTGTGGTGGGGTGTGGAAGGAGTGTTTGCTGAATTGTAAGTAGATAAAGCACCTGCCATTTAAATATGTGGGCGGTAAATTTTCCAATTGATTTCGACGAGCAAATATTGGAGTGTGTGCGCGTGTGCTTTTGGAATATAGGATATTGATAAACTGTAAAAATAACACAACCGAAAGAGACTTTCAGGAGGAATGGAATAACTTTAGTTTTATTTGCCGAAGATTCCGGCGCTTTAAAAGCCACTTGAAGCATGCTTATGGCGCTTTTATGGATTTTATATGTGTGAGTGAGCATTTAGGTCCCGTAAAAAAATTATGTAAATGTTTTATTTGGTACAACAAAAATTATTGCATAATAAATTATTCCCAATAAATATTTGTGAAGAAGTAATGAGAGTTTTAAACGCAAAAATAACCGTTAGACCCAAATGTAGCCAATAAAGCCCATATTTTTATACAAAACTCTCTTACTGTCACTTTCAAATCACCTCATTTAAGTTAAATAGTCAATTTAGCTTAGGCAAATGCGCTCGCTTTAAACACTTCTGACCGCACGAAATTTCCGGTTTCCCCTACTTTGGCACCCTTGACAATTTCATTGCTTTTGGCACTCCCTTTGCCGCGCTCTAATCGCTTTGTGCTCGCAGTGCGCTGGTATATGGCACAAGTGTCTCTACAAAATATAACTAAACTTAACGCTACTAACCCCATTTTTATGCATCACATCGCCTGCTGCCTCGTCCCGCCCCCACCGTGCCACCTTGCACTCGTCAAACAAGTGCTGCTGCTGCCCTTTTGCTACCATCAAGTTTACTACCGAGTCTCCAGCAAATGAGTTGCTGCGCTAAGTTGTGGCAGAAGAACAGGTAAACACTGGGGAGGAAACACTGCAGTGCCGGCGGCCACAGCAACAACAGCAGAAACTATGAAGATAAACATAGAAAACGTAGAAAAAAAACCGGCACAATACACAACAATGTATGCAAATGCAACAACAACAACAACAACAAGAAAGAAGTTGAAATGCAAAAACTGCAAGCAAATCAACAAAAGATGATTTTTACTTTGAATAAAATATGAAGTGAAGCAAAGCGGGGACGAGGGGCAGCTGCACGTGCATAAACGGTATTTGTTTAGTTTTGGTGAACGTCGGTTTACGCCCGACAAGTTAAATGCGTTTCACAGTTGGCTTAAGGCGTTATTTGAAAGCTTTAATCACTTCACAATCTGGAATCAAAAAGTTGTTTGACAGTTCCTCTGAGACAATTATGGGGAACTACTAAAAGCACTCGTCGTATGTTCGACTATCCTTCGGGAGTCTCAAAGATGAAGACTCAAAGCTAAAATCAGTTCATAAGATCGTTATGAACCCATTACTACACCAAAGTCATTGATATGAGTCTTCAAAAGTTCGTGAATTTCAAACAGTTTTATTTACACAGAAACTGTACCACAGAACATGGTTACGAAAATGCCAATAATTGAATTTTAAGCGATCAATGATTAAAAAGTAATACCTTTAGACCTATCGCAACAGTTTTGGTCCGAGTTCGACAAAGTTTAGAAGGGAGAGGGCATAGAGATATACGTATATTCATAAAATTTTATTTTGCTTACTGAAAAGTGAAAAAATCAGTACCACTAGAAACTCAAAGAAAAAACTGTTCAGTACCCATCCCCCAGGTACATACGAAAAAGAACTAAATTGATACACAGTTTTCGTTCACTACAGAAACCACGGTTGTTGTGTCGTGAAAATGATACTGACTCAATAGGAAGTAGTTCATTTAACCTTTTTTAAAGGGTGATCCATTTCAAGGTTCCCTACTCTTTTTTAGAGAAAACAAAGAAACTTCGAATTTAATGGAGAATGTTAATTATCATTCGAAAGAACATTCTTTGGCATTTATTTTTTGAAGATTATCTCTTACAAATGTTGGCCGCCGCTACGTCTCTGATGGTCCATCCGTTAAGTCCAATTTCGATAACTCATTCGAGCATTATGACTGGTAACTGGCGAATGACAAGCGTGATGTGTCTGAAGTGGCACCGTTTTGTTGAAACCAAATGTCGCCGAGAGCACGAACTTCAATTTCAGGCATCAAAAAGTCGGTTATCATGGCACGATAACGATCGCCATTGACGGTTACGTTCTCACCGACATCATTTTTGAAGACATCATCGTCCATTCCACCGGCCACAAACCACACCAAAATGGTGTTTTTTCTGGATTAAATGGCACCTCTTTAATATTTTCAGGTTACTCTTCGTTCCAAATTATTATGATCTGTCAAAAAATGCTATTGAAGAAAGTTACATAGACTTAAGGTAATATATTAATTTTTTAAAATGTCCAGAACGATTTAAATGGTTCCTTGTCGAGCAAATTCGTTGACTTAAACCACTTAAACATTTGCCACAGATGAACATATATTAACTGTTTTCTATATAATTTTAAAAAAAGAAATATTAGTTCATAAATTCATACAACCCAACTCCATACTCTGGCGGGCAGCTGCAACCCCACAGCTTAGAGTTATTTTAATTTTTGGAACACATTTTCATATTTCAAAGTTCGATCTGGACCCTCTTCACAATGGAAATCAAGATCAAAAAGTGAGAAGACGATAATTTCAGGAGTAACTGAAGGATATTAGTATATTTTTCCCATCATCTTATAGAGTGGCCTCCAACCTCTAATTATTTAACAGAAGAGAGATCGAACACTAGAGTATTGTACATACGAGCACCTCTCCTAACCGTTCGTCGATATTTGCTTTGGAAATAATTAATTCTAAAGCACGGTATAGAAACATTAATGATTCAGCTTAGAATTATACATTATGCTAGTTTTAACCAGTTTTGGGGCAAGCCTATTAGGTAACTACAAAGATGAAATAAGTTGATAAATCCCTTCAATGAAAATATGTTTGAGTAATATTCATTATCACCCAGCTATTAAGCTATGAAAATTTTATCAAACCATCCAACATCTTAAAATGTCAAAGCTCCAACTATTATCTTAATATAGTGATGGAGATTTAAAATTTAACTTCTGATAAACACTGTAACTGTCAAAGCCTGGCAGCGTTGTAAAGAAATTGTGTTGTTAGTTAGTTTCCGAGTTGCTTTTACAAGTTTTCGTCTTCATTTATTCGCTTGTTTTTGAGTTTGCGTACAATTTCGTAGTTTCAGTTTTCTTTTTGCACACTTCTCTACTTGATTGCTGCTGTCAGAGGAGTGACGTTGACATTAATGTCATTGCAGGGCGCCAACGTTGGCTCACAGCTTTGTGGACAATGGGTCAAGTGAATTGTGTTTTAGTAAACTAAACTACCAAAGCATACTGTCGGGTGCAACAAAACGATTGCATTTATTTGCCATGCAATGAGCGGTTGATGGGATTGACTTTAGTTTTCAGGCCGAGTAAATATTTAAATTTGTAAATAATAGAACAAAGTGATCATTTAAAATTGCAGTTATTTGACTGAACATGGAAGTAAATGGAAAATGAAAGGGTATACTAACGTACATCTGTAGTAGAAGTAGTTAAGCTTTCAAGAGGAGGGAAAAAGTTTGCAGTAAAATTTAAATTAAGGTTTTTAGCAGAGTTTTTATAAAACCTTCAAAGCGAAAACTTAATATTGACTTTCCAAAGCGATTTCTCTTGGGTTTTTGTTTTTATATGATTTTTTAATTTCTCCTTTCCATATTGTACTACAGAAATGCACATTTATACTTCATGTTGATTTGAATTTTTTGACAATTTTTACGTACATTTTGTTTCTTGCTTTAGGACTTTAAATATTACTTCACTTAGTTTTGTCTCAAACTCTAGCAATTTTATCGTTACTTGTTAAGTAGAAGAGTTACAATACATACTGTGCCCAAAAAATAAGTTGACATTGTATTTATTTTAAATTCTTTATTTATCACTTATGCCAACGGATTTTCCAATCTTCGAAACACTGCTTGTAGTCACTTTCCGTGATTTCCTTTAGTTCCGTCTTCGCTGAAGCTTGAATCTCCTCTATCGTATAAAAACGGTGTCCCCGGAGCGGTCTTTTGAGCTTGGTGAACAGCCAGAAGGCGCACGGCGCCGGATCAGATGAATACGGTGTTTGCGGAACGATATGGGTTGAGTTCTTGGTGAAATGATCACGAATTACGAGGAAGTATTGGATGGTCATTGTCTTTCCACAATTCCGGCCTTTTTAGGCGGATAGCGCTACGCAAACGACGCATAACGTTTAAATAATATTCCTTGTTGACTGTTTGACCGGTTGGAAAGAATTCATAATGCACAACACCACGATAATCGAAGAAAACAGTCAACATGACCTTGATTTTTGAGCGACTTTGGCGCGATTTTTTTGGTCTCGACTCTCTTTTGGCACGATATTCGCTCGATTGATCGGTTGTTTAGGGGTCGTAAGCATAGACCCAAGTCTCATCGCCAGTTATAAGGCGTTTCGTGACACCCTGGTAGTCGGAAAGCGACGCCTTTTTTCCAAAAAATTCAATGTTTTCGGTACCAGTCGAGATTTGACGCGCTTGAGGCCCAAAAAATCCTTCAAAATGGTATTTTCTGAGCCTTTCGATATGCCAACTTCATCAGCAAGGTCTCTAATTGTTAATCGACGGTTTTTCAACACCAAATCTTTGATTTGTTGAACGTGAGCTTCGTCGGCTGACGCTTCTTCGTCTTCGACACGTTCACGGCCGGCCTGGAACTCACTATACCACTTGTAAACAATTTTTTTAGACATAGCCTTATCACCAAAGGCTTTCTGCACCATCCTCAACGTATCCGCAGAAGAAAATTGATTCCGTAAACAAAATTTAATGCAAATTCTTTGCTCAACAAATTTCGACATCGCAAAAAACGAAAAACTCACTTTTAGCAGCTCACAAAACGACACGTATCTCAAACCCTAATGAATATTTTGACATGAAATTTGACATAAATGTGACTGACAGTACTACCAACCTAAAAAAAAAATAATTCTCCAAATCCTTGACGCGCGCAGTTTAAATTCAAATGTCACCTTATTTTTTGGGCACAGTAGATACGTACTTAGTCTTGCCATAAATTCTGTTAGCAAGTTTATAATTCATGCAGTAAGGTCAAAACCAAAGAAAAAAGTTCCGTTATTTCTTATTATACATAGTTTTTAAGAAGTGTCTACTCATACTTTTTAAATAGTAAGCTCACTGTTTGGTTTCGCTTATTAACTATAGAGTGGAAAGTTAAGGAAAATCATATTACGGGGACTGCTTCATTTAAGTGTGAAAAAGTGTGTTTTTTCGTAATTCTTCAAGAGTACAGATAGAGAAATGGTCGTCCTTGCGTGGTTCGAATCAATGCATCCATAAAAACTGTTCGCGAACGCATTTGCTGATGTCCCCTAAATAACAGAAAATTACGTCAAGGGACATGAAAGTATTCTTCTTACAGATGAAATTTTACTATTTTTCATATTTTTACTATTGAAGAAATTTTTAATGAGCCTCCAAAGACGCAAAAATATTATTTTAAGGGATAAAACTGCGCAAATGTGTACCGGCAGTTTTGTAATAATCTCTTTAATGGAGAGCTTTGGATCTTCCAGCAATATTCTTCTCTAACACACAAGGCAAAAACGCCCAAAGGTGGCTTAAGAGCATCATTCCTAGTTTCATAGCTGCAGATGATCTGGAAGTCCAGATTTGCATTCACTGGATTACAGTTTGAAGTCAGAGTTAGAGAACATGACCTGAAAAGACAGGCAAAATGTGATCGCTTCGAGTAAAATTTTGGAAATAACCTTTTTATTTTAATCGGTTAATCTACAACTGTGTGATACATAGATCGAAGAGAACCATAATTATTTAATTTTATCCACGAAACTATCTTATTGATTTTGATATTGTTCATTTCTGTGCAGTCACAACAGTAAATGGGTATGGAGGTAACGGGTTTTGGTAAATATCTGGATATGGCTCATGATAATTTGATTATGTTCAAAGCCGTCCTGATCAGAAAAAAATATTTTTTATATTATTTTATTTTAAAGTGGGCTTTGATGTTTCCAAAAACCAATGTTCGGAATCTAAGGAATCATGTGTTTCTGTGTTTACTCCAAATACGAAAGCGTTCCCATAACTTCATAGCCTTGACTTGATGCAGCTAATTTTGCAAGAAAAATTTACTATATACTGTTATTTACCGCTGGGACTGTAGGCGTGGCAATAGAGCGCATGAATCGTATCTACTTCGTAGGCCTCCACAATACGTATTTTTTGGACAGGTTGTTGAAGTTTATATTTTAAATATGAAGAAGTATAAATCCACAGACAATTGTTCCGTAACATATCAAAGAAATATACGTTGTACTTAATGTTGATGGATGTTCGGGTATGAACAAACTGGTAAACTTGGTGCCACATGAACTCACCATCAATCGGACATATCCTATATTCTCCAGATCTACCCCACAATTCCGCATTTGTTTTCAGACCTTGAGAGAATGGTCGTTGGAAATAAGTCGCTAAGTCTGAAATCTAGCTTAAGACCAAATGCCTGAAAAATTACAATAGCTTTAAAACGTTACCAACTTTTCAGCCAACAAAGTTTTCAGTTTATGATGTTTGAGTTTAAAATACATTGTTCATTTCCGTTATGTTAGCGCTTTGCATTCATATTCATGTTGGCGCTCTAGAACCCATACTCTGTAAAGCACCTCCTCACCGCCCACTTTTTATTGTTATTATATACATTTTTATGGTTTTTTTGGCAATTCAATTTGAGTTTCTCGCATCACGCAATTTACGGCACACGCAGTCAGACCAGCCGCAACCCGCTAACCGCTAAGCTTCCGTGTTACCCCCTAATATTCAACTCAGTGCTGCATAAAAATCAGCATGCGGATATGTAGGTGGTCCATATCCAGCCGTGAAGCATTTTCCTGTAACTTTTTTCGCATTCAGATATTTTGTTATTGTTTTGCCTACTGCTGGTTGTTATTTTTAATATATATAACGGTAGATATACATAAATATACATCTAGTATATGTGGAATACATTGTTGTGTTTTTTATTCATTTGTCTATTTAAGAGCAAACAATACAGTAATTTTGCTCGACTCTTCTAAGGCGATACTTGCTTATGCCATTTTTATTTTTAATAACAACTTCCTGTACTGCGTATACCTGACCAAGCGCCACCCGACCACTCGACTCTCGACCAGCCGCCCACCCCACCGAATGTTGCCTTTTCAAAGTGAGTGCTTTCTTCATTTTCAACGTCGAAGTGGAATTGTGCTTGGCTTCAATTGTGGCTCTGTGTGTGTGCAGCGTTGCCATTGTTTTAATATATTGTGCACGCCCGCTCTCGGCTGCGTCTTTTGCCGCCGCTGCGGCACGTTGTTGCCATTTTCGCAATAAGTTGAGGTCAACACACAAAATTTTCATTTTTCATCTGTGTGGGTGGCATAATGACCCACAAAATAAAGTAAAAAAGTGGGAAATAAATGGAATGCGAAAAAGTGGCGGCAAACTGCATCGGTTGAGAAAGCAATGCTGTGTCTATAGACGACACGACTAACGAAAATAAAATGACGGAAATGAAAAATGAAACAAAAGTAGGAAATTATAAGAACTCGTGTAACAACAACGGCGACCAAGTGGTTAGTCGCCAACAATGAGAAATTATGCCGTCGCATTCGCAATTGAAGTTGTATCCAAGTAGGCGGGCGAGTTCGGTTTCGGGTCCGGCGAAATGGTACTTCACAACTAGGAAACCCATTTGTGTTGCTTTATTGTTACCGAATTGTTTGGTCTTTGTTGCCGGTTGTTACGAGTGATCTGCCCGCCTTGCCGACTGCCGGGCCAAGCGCTCCGCACTCAGCGACCAACGCAACTTCAGCCCCAGCTTCGGCATCTTGAACAATGCCTTAAACGTGGGTCCGTTTTTGCCTTGCTGCACGCATTGTTTTAACCGGGAGCTGCTGCATTCCCATAATGGAAGCTTTAAGCACTAGATACTTTGGACACACACACACACACACACAATCACGTGTTAGCGGGTATATTTATAATTATTTTCTTATGCTGTCTATACAGGTCACCAAATGGACAAGTGGCGGACCAAGTGGGGTCGAGTGGGTAATTGTGAGTATCAAACCAACTTTTGCCGACTATCAAAACTGGTAATTAAAATGCTCATTGTAGTTGTAGGTAGCTGCACGAAGATCACGTTGGGAAGGTGTAAGACAAACAGGAAGACGAGAAAGTAGTAATAGAACAGAGCCATGTAAAAGGAAAGCGAATATTTCGTTATTATGCTAGTAATATTTATTGTTGTAGGAAAAGTAATTTTGTTCGAAAACAATGCTGCGTGCAACAAATTGTGCTTTTAATTTCTATTCGAGGAAATGGCATTCCAAATAAAATATTTGCGAAAGTAATTAAATGAAAAGTTGTTGCCTGCATTGAAATATTTAAGGAATTAAGAGCGCTTTCGAAAAAATTTAATCAAACAGCTATCAGTGATATTAAAAATTATTATTATTGTTAGGTCGTCTTGCTAGTTTAAAGAAAATATACAATGGGTTGTCAAAAAAGTCTTGCGGTATTTTTATTGATTTTTTTTTTTTTAATTGAAATTGAAATGAATTTTTGATGACTCATGCCCAGCTCTTGACCGATGCTACGGCTACTACTATGCCGGTCTCTTTCGACCAATTCAGCGATTTTATCGCAATTTTCGACGACAGGCCTTCCGGAGCGTGGCGCATCTTCGACCACCTCTACACCAGAACGAAAACGTTGAAACCATCGTTGTGCGGTGGAAATGGAAACTGTATCGGGTCCATAAACTGCACAAATTTTATTGGCGGCTTGAGATGCATTTTTGCCTTTATCGTAGTAGTACTGTAAAATATGCCGTATTTTCTCTTTATTTTGCTCCATGTTTGCGACGCTATAACTCACGAACGACTTAAAAAAACGACAATCAATCGAACACGTGTTAGCGCGTGAAATGAGCTTTCCAAAAAGGTATAGCATGACCCGATGCGACGAATAAAACTAGAACTACGCGCTTTCAGCGCCAACTAGCGAAAATACCGCAAGACTTTTTTGACAACCTATTATATACGGTTTTTACATCCACCGGCTGTATCTTGATGTATGTATAAACATAAATTATCAGGATAACGAGACGAAAGTTGGGTACTTTGATGAAACTTCGTATACGTTTTGCTTACATAGCCGAGGTGCAAGTAGTATTGCATCATATATTTGAAATTTGAAAATGAGTAGTTCGAAGAACGGGTTAGATATATTCCAAATTTTGTATAGTGCATTTTGGTATCAAAAATTGATAGTCGACACATTTCCCTAGGTTACATCCACCGAATGTAATGAATTTGTTTTTTTTTTTTTGTGGTATTTTATAGCTACTATAAAATTGATCAATATGAGAATTATCATACTAAAAACAGGCGGAAAGGTTTCGCTTAGCATAATGTGATTCTGAATCTAGAAAGGAAAGGGTCAATCCCACCATCTTTGGAGCCCAAATAATGTATATATTAATATGCGTCCTCCTACTATTATTTTTCGATGATGGTAAGGCTATCGGTGACATCTATGTTAAATACTTTCTGCGCCGTATAATAGTATAAGGATAATGAGATGCTTATAGAGCGTAATATTTGTTCGTCGGAAACTGTTTCTTAATTGCCTACCAATCCCAAAGGAGCACCTGTTGGCAAAGTTATTCTGCGCTTGATCTCCAGGCTTAAATTATTGATGGAATTCGTGCTGTCTCTGTGATATACTACTGTGATCAAATTGAAAGGTGAATTTTGTCCATTTCATCTCCTTCAAAGTAATCCCCTCCCGCTGCAAAACACTTATGCCAACGAGTTTTAGAAAGCTTTTATATCCTCAATTGAGTCAAAACAGTGTCCTCGGAGTGGTCATGTGAATTTGCTGAATAGCCAGAAGTTACACGAAGATAAATCGGGCATAGATGTCACTAACAGTACTACCAACTTACAGAAAATAAATTTACCGATTCGAAAAACACGTGAAGTATAAATTAAAAATTCACCTTTCAATTTGATCAGAGGTTTTGCATCAAAATAATCATTAGCGTTTAGTACAAGTTTATCTCTCTGAAATACATAAAGTGCATTCGACGATTTTTACGATGAGTGAAATTATTAATAGATTTTGAAGAATAAATTAAGAATTTTAAAAATATGAACAAAGTCTGACTATTTTTTGTTCATAATAGTATACATCAGACAGTGTGCGAGAAATTTTAGTAAAATTGTTATATAAGTGAAGGACTCGTGCGATTTGAAACTGAAGGAGGAATAAAAAAGAGAGACCTTTCTTTGGTCAGTAATGTAATAATAAAACTAATTTCATAAACCTCATGAACATGATAACTAAGAAGGAAAAGTTGGCATATTATCTGAAATTTGAATTGACTTGATGCCTCAAATGATCACATCATCACATCACATTGTCACAATTTAATTTAATAAGGAGTACTGATTTCGTCAAAGATTTTTGCTGTTGTTTCATTACTTGCTGGTTTGATTAGAAAGAACATACCAATGGGCTATATGAAGTCAGCTAAAATATCAACGAAAATATATTCTAATTTGAAATTGTTATCATATATTTTTGGCAAAACTGCTAACATTCTGCCTTGTGAAGTTGATAGTGAGAATATATCAAATATTTTGTTCGAAAATCATTTGATATAAAAATTAGTATGACCACTAATTTAAGATTATCCATTGATTGATTGAGGCTGAGAAAAGAAGATTTTCTTCTTGCTTGAAGACGAACAAAGCAATTGCAAAATGAAAATCGAATATGGTTTCCATAATATCAATGCGACCATGCTTCACAAAGAAATGAAGACGGATGTCCGTCTGATGCTAAAACAATATGGTAAGCACACATACATATGCAAAATGAAAATGACTAAGCACAGAGCTTCTTCTCAATATCTCCATATATGTACATATATACACATATATACACGCAGTTGCAGCCACGAAGCTAGTACATTTGACAGTTGGTTATTTGCCACATTCGACTTTCGGATTTGCCCCAGTTTTTTCTCATGCCTCTTTGCATGGTCTGCTTTTATGGCAAATATCCTTAAGGAATATGTGGTGGCAGCAGTCATTCCTTTGTCGTGCATACAAAGGCGGTGGAGTGAAAGTGGAAAAATGAAGGAAAGTAGAAAACGATGCTCAAAGGCTGACACGTAGGTGAGCAGACGTTCACAGACAAGCGGATATTAAAGAAGCCGGAAGCTACATATGTGTGTGTCGTTCACGAATATTGATACAGACTTAAGCCAACGCATTTAAGGCTGACGCGCATGTTTCTATGGTCGCCATAACCGTTACATATTTTCTGCATATTCCTCTAAGCATATTGTCCGTAAAATAGTCCATTTATAGTTAGAAGTAGATTTAGTGCTTAACGCAACTTATACCACTTCCACTGCTAACGCGTCATACTGCTGGAAGCACGCATAAAAATAGGCACATCAAACCAGTGGCGCATAAGAAAAATCTCAGAAGTGCGATTAGAAAAGAAATAAAACTCGATGAGAAGCAATGAAGCGATTTGACAAAATAGCAAGGCCATAAAATAAATAGGTATAGGGATCAGTTCAATGCGCGTGAGCTTGAATGTGTTATTAATGAAAACACTTTCTCCAAATTAAATAAGACCATCAACCAAAGAGAATAGTTGCTTCGAAATTACATTTACATAAAGAATTAAGAGAGAAAAAGAAGATGTGAACAATTAGAATTGAAAATAAGTACAACTATAAGTCTTAGTATTGATGGAGAGGTAGACAAACTGACAGAGGTATGAAAAGAAGGAGATAGAGACACATACACAAAAATTTAGAAGGCCAAAAAAGAAGAGAAAAAGAAGGAAATTTGAGAGAGATAGAGGTAGTGGTGGTGAGACAGAGAATAAAAAAGAGCAAGGAGGAAAAGAGGAAGGGAAAGAGCAAGAGGAAAGATTCTGCTATAGCGGAGAGTTTACAATACAGCCCGTAAATTTTTCAAGATCACTGATAATCTATTTTATATTCCTTGTTTATTTCTTGCTTTCTGCTGATGGCATCCTTCTAAAATATCAAAAATTAAACTGAAGTGTGTCGATGTCCTTTGACAGCCCCCCTGCCTCTTGGCTCAAATTTAGTTTTGACACCCTTGAGAGACTGTAGGAGCCTCAAAACGGCTGATAGTTTCATTCCGATGTCCATATTGCTTAGGTAAGATTGCAGAGTGGTCATCTTCAAAGCAACTTACGCTTCAAAAGCCGTAACCTCTATCTTAGTCTTAGTCTTAGACTGTATACAATTTCTAGGAAATTTAAGAAATAGAGAATTAACATTTAAAACACGACTAGATCTCACCTTATGGTTATGGATTTTATTTTGTTAAGTTCTCCTTACTAAAATAAGTTTCCATATTAACTTGAGACTTAGGCACAATACTTGTGACCCCCTTAAAGAACACCTTGATTACATGAGTTTGAAAGATCGATATACCGTCTTCTTGTATAACAATTATTTTTTCCAAAATCAAGAAGTGGGACAATTTTTGGATATTTCGGACTAAATTTCATATATTAAATAGAAAGAAATATAAATTTTTCTCGTATTATGAATGAAAAGTTACCAGAAAAGTATCAACGACTCAATATCTTAAAACACTTAACAGAAATTTGGTTATTTTTAAACTACTTTACTCGAACATTATCAGAATCTTAAAACAACAATGTTTTTTTTAATATTTGAAAGCAATTTTTTTGAATTTCTTATAGCCAATAAATGCTGCTTAAATAAATAACCAATTGCTACTTGACCGCACAGTTGATTTGAGCATCAACCACCGTCGGCAATTTAAACACACTCACAACGCCTCAAACTAGGCAACACAATAATAAAACCCGCATAAGTGAAGTAAGTGAGTGTACGCTTGCGGAGGGTAGGATTAACATTAAGCGCGGGCCACAGGCAATTTTGCTTTAATTTAATACTTTATATGATTTTCACATAGGCATTTAAGTATTATTGCTTATTTTTGATGTGGCACACACTTTTGTTGTAATGAAAATAACAATAATGCCAAAGCATGCATGAATATATACATACACTATATATATTTACGTATATGAAGACAATAAGCATAATTCTTTGTATTGTTATTGTTGATGACACAGCTATTGGCCATTATATTATGGCCGGTTGTGAGTAATAAGAATTCCATATTGTTGCCACACGAATGATTGGCTGGTAGTGTTGTTGTAGTTGTACACACAAACATGAATATTGAAACTAAAATGTGTATGTGTCTATGTATATACGCATCAGAAATAACTGAGGGGACACATAGTATTTACATATACACTTGCATATCTCCCACCTGATAAACATACATGTGTATTATAATATGTGACATACATATATCTGTGCTTTACTCGTAGTTGTCTGTATAGAAGCATAGTTGTGTTGATGTCACTTAAATTTTATGCTTACGTCCTACCATAAAATGGCACGCATCGCGTAGTAGTGGATTGGAATTTATGCAATTTTTTCCGCTGTTACAGTTATATCTATACTTTGGCTTTATTTTTATATTTTACTTATGCTCATGGCGAGCATATTTACACGCTGGTAGGTGTTTCCTGTGGGCGTGGGTATATCCTGTGACAGCTTAAGCATATTTTCCACCCAATATGTATTATATGTATATAAATATAGCTCATCAAAATGTATATATGTACGTACTTGTTGTAGCTTTAAATACGGCTGCTAATTTCCATAACAGTGAAAATGTATTTTTATGCGAAAGAATTCCTAACAAGCCGTAGAAAAATATATAAAGCAATTTAACTTTTTTAATTCAGATTATAAAAAATAAATAATAAATTCTCAATTAAGTAAATGTGCATTTTCATAAAATGCTCTACTTCGCTACATATATTTTTATTAAAATTCTTGAAATGTTTACTTCTGGCCATTATCACATCGCTATGCTGTTGTGGCATGGAGGTTACTAAATTTTGTGAAGTAGAATTTCCTAGTTTGTCCCACCCCGTTGCAAAAGTGGTTTTTAATTTCCGAAAGGGTTGAAATTGAAGACTTTTTAATAAATTCATGTTGAAACGATTCCCCACAGATTCTTGGAATCATCCACTAACCTATAGTGGATATATACTAGTATACTATACATATATCTCTCACATTTTGAATCAGCTCACTTGCCAATAAAACTGGATACATTTTGGCTTAATGTGAGTCGGAAGAAAACAAACCTTTGATTTCCTTGCTTAACCAAAAGTACCCCAAACCATAAAAGATACCTCACCATCATTTGTTTTGCTTATTTCTGGATCTATCACATCTCGCCAGTATTTATGATAGCATCCGCATCACACACTTTTACTCTTATTTTCGTTTGAAAAAATCAATTTTTTTAACTCATTAGTCTAGGAAGTAACTTCGGAACAGGCCCTTCGGAACTGTAATTAATGTTTTTGTTATACTTTAAAAATTAATGAACACGTCTTTAATGACTTTAAGACATAAATGATGCTAAGCATTGGATTCAATAAGTCTGAGGTGCATCTCAGTAAATTTTCATAGATATCTTTCTGTAGTAACGGGTGTATTCTTAGACGTGCGGTTTTCTTTGAGGCAATACGTTTTTCAGAATTGCCCCAATTGAGAAGCTGTTACTTGGTTTATACTCACTTTGATTTATCATTTTGTAGTGAACAGACTTGCCTGGAACAACGTTTGTAAATTCTGCAAACTTATTACCAAAATAAGTGTTCGTTTCGCACACTGCGTCCAATACTCGGTCGACATAATCGTCCAGCAGAGGCGGTAATTCCAGCAACCATGAATCAATTTCGCACCACTTTTACTATAATAGATAATAGGCATCAACAGAGATGCTGTACAGTGAATGAGTCTCCACTTTATTGATATTTTGTGGAAGATTCTTGGTTTACGGGCTTATAAAATCAAAGTCATACAAGGATTGAAGCCGCACGCTCATCAAGCCAGTCATCCATTCCGTGAATGGACACGAAATGAGATGGCCACCGATGCACATAGGAGCATTTACCCTCAAAAACCGGATAAAATGGAAAATTACAGCGATGGTACTCAAAATTTATTTTTTTTGGTACCTAAATAACCGTTCTACAATGAACCGATTAAATTAATGACCTTCTGTACACCAACAAAGAATTAATTAATATAACGGAATAAAATTTTGCGGTAATAATTCCCTTAAAGTAAGCCACCTTTTGACCAATAATTATCTAAATCCAACCAAAACTGTTCAGGCCCCTAGGTACTGAATATGTTAACCCGATACCAATAGTTGACTTTTGACTGAAAATATCGTTGAATGTGTGAGATATGAAATTGAAATTCACACAGAATCCTTTTCTGACAATAGTATTTCAAAATGGGTTGAATCGGGTCAATACTTTCCTGAGCCCCCATATACCTAATATAAAGATTTTAGAACTTCTAGGTCACTTTATGCTGGATATATCCGCCAATATTTGAGTCATCTCAATGAAAATTGCAGAACATATTTTGTTCATAACAGTGTATCTTTGTGCCTAAAATAGATACAATTGCGCGAAAACTTGACCCCTCCAACACAACACCCCACCTATATAACTGTTACCAAGATTTTCGGACATCCACTTGACCTTGCTTCATATGGTGATTGTATGTAAGGTACCTAAATGAAACCGAGGGAACATTTTTTTGAGTATGTGGCATATTAATAGTATGTGGGATGAGCAAAAATAGATAAAATCTGGTCGGCACTACCCCCTTCTCAAATACATTCAATATAAAATTTTCGGTTGCACCCGAACTTAGTCCTTCTTTACTTGTTTTATTTTAATAATAGGTTGTCAAAAAAGTCTTGCGGTATTTTCGCTAGTTGGCGCTGAAAGCGCGTAGTTCTAGTTTTATTCGTCGCATCGGGTCATGCTATATCTTTTTGCAAAGCTTATTTCACGTGCTAACACGTGTTTGATTGATTGTCGTTTCTTTTAAGTCGTTCGTGAGTTATAGCGTCGCAAACATGGAGAAAAATAAAGAGAAAATACGGCATATTTTACAGTACTACTACGATAAAGGCAAAAATGCATCTCAAGCCGCCAATAAAATTTGTGCAGTTTATGGACCCGATACAGTTTCCATTTCCACCGCACAACGATGGTTTCAACGTTTTCGTTCTGGTCTAGAGGTGGTCGAAGATGCGCCACGCTCCGGAAGGCCTTTCGTCGAAAATTGCGAATTGGTAGAAAGAGACCGGCATAGTAGCAGCCGTAGCATTGGTCAAGAGCTGGGCATGAGTCATCAAAAATTCATTTCAATTTTAATAAAAAAAAAAAAAAAATTCAATAAAAATACCACAAGAATTTTTTAACAATATTATATTTAATCATGCATTTTTATTCATTTCATAAAATCACTTTATTATATTGTCCGGTTTTTGATTATAAGAAAAATTTTTTCATATTAACTTCTGGTTGAATCAAATATATGTGATAATAATCCACAAGCCATTGTCGAGACGATTTTATGTCCTCAGAATGTCACTAATAGTTGTGATCTACGGGCAGAGGAAATCATAGGTATTGTAATTTGACATACTGTTGCAATAGATCATTCATTTCTTTTGTGTCCAGACATATATAGTTTCGGCATTGATGCTCTTATTCGAGCCAGACGCAGGGCAAGTAACCGTCCGCAATTACTTTTAAAGCATAATGGCTAATCCTTATTTTTATAATAAAGCTATTTTTTCCATAACACTAAATATTTCAATGTTATTTTATTTTTATCTTCTTGAAAACCACACGTAAAAAACAACCTTCGGAAATATTATATACAAAATATTTCAATGTGAAAGAAATAATATCATATATCCTCCAGCTTTCCATATAACGAAATATGTATTACTTTTTGTCCGTCTGCCACTATACAGTCGGCGCATTAGTAAAAAATCGAATACAATGTTATTAATCGCTGAGTTGCTGTCCTGGCTAACGTAGAAAATACAACAAATACAAATTTAATTTTCCAGCTACGATTAGGGTCCTACGCATCTTTTCCACGCATGCCAACATCACGTGATCCCCAATTTCAGATTATTTATAGAAAAGTTGCTAAAAATTGAGGAAAATGTTTTGAGGTTTTACTAAAAATTAATCGGGAAGAAATCTGGAATTACAGTATAAAAATGTAAATCTCGCTCAAATCAAATCAAAAGTAATTCTAATGGACTGCTCTGAAATAATGAAGTCACCTACCAATGGATGAGAATAAGAAGGTGAAACATCTACGCCAAAGTTTTTATCTCATGAAAAACTCAGTGATTTAATACTTGATTAAGTTAGGAAACATAAAATAACTTGTAGAAGTGTCACTTAAAATTGGCAAATAATTTCGCTCTTATCATAGAATAGTTAAAAGGTTTTAATGGGGCATTTAATGAAAAATACAGCTCTCAAGATTGTTTTGGAAAATTAACGTTTGAAAATATTTGTGCTGATAGTTGAAATTGTTCTAGGCAACTACTTTGTACCAAATTATGAAGAAATTATCCGAACTATGCTGAAAGAAAAAAAATCACTGGAATCACTGAATTGTCACATGATGACAGATTACTGCAACACATTGTCGACTGGAAAATTATAAAAGAAAGACTCATAAAGAGCATTCTATTGAAATATAACATTTGTTTTCGACATTAACCTTTCTGTTTACTTCGATACAACATCATTTTTCAAAAAACAAAAAAAAACCAAAAACTGGCATTACATAGAAAAATAAAAATAAAGATTTAACAAGTAAGGAAGAGCTAAGTTTGGGTGCAACCAAACATATTATATTTTTGCAACTTACAAGAATCAAGAGGGAATCTTAAATACCTTAAGAAGCAAAACGTCCACCAAAGGATCGGAATACAAGCAATATTTATATATACATAAACTATATATTTATATTTCCTATACTGATAGACCAATGTTAGGTGAACAAAACTATTATACTCTGTAGCAATATGTTGCAAGAGTGTAATAAATCGGCCGCTTACAGTCTAGGCTTGTTAAAAATGGAGCATTACACGATAGAACGATGTTTCTTCATTCTTGAACAATATGTAAAAAATAGTGAAAGCTTGACGACCTGATTTTTCTAGTAAAATCATTTATTTTCAGCTTGATGGGCTTGCTAATCGCCAAATTGCCGCTTTTGGGGTTCTGAGAACCAAAATGTGATTGTCGAGAAACAAATGCATACACAACATTTGACCGTTTGGTGTAGATTTTGGGCTGCAAGTATAATTAGGCCAGTTTTTGTTTGAAAATGAGGCTGGTCACTAATGTTTGATATAATAATGCAGTTCTGTTTGCCGAAATTGGATGATATTGATGTTGCCAATATGCGGTTTCCGTGAAACACTTCAATTACATCATGAGAAATTTCCAGGTCGTGTTCTCTCTCCTTTTGGTGATCAGAATTGTCTCCCTAGATCGTGTGATCTAACACCATTCGATTTATAAGGGGTTATTTAAAATCTCAGCTCTATTGCAACAAGCCCAACTCCACGCGTGTTTTAAAGAGAAAATGAAACCACATTTATGCAGAATAGTCATGGAAATTTTCGACAAAGGAGAGCGTGTGTGTATGGAAAGCCATGGAAGCTCTTTACAATCGAAAGACTAAAAACTATGTTTTCTATTTAATTTCAATCCTGCGTTGATTTTGGGACACCATTTACTGTCTTAGTTGATTTAACATACAATATTTGAAAGTAACAATATTTGTCCCCGAGCATTTGGAAATTCCATGCAATAAAGTAGAAGATTTTTGCTAATTTTACAATCAGCTTTATATAAGCCGTTTTTAAGATATTGGATTTCGCTTTCCAAAGAGCCCGGGAGAAACACTGTTCATAAAAGGATTAATTCCCATAGATCAAGTTCCGGCGAATTGAGTTTAGCTAACTTTTTATTTATTTTTAAAATCATCAATGATACTTAACTCCAAATTTTAAAACTTCGATAACAAAGATCTTTATAATTAACAAGTGTATTCTTGAAAACTTTTTTTTAAAGAATGTTTAAATGACAGTTCTATAGCAAAGAGGTTTTAATGCCAACATTCGGTGGAGTGAAACAGCAAATAGGTCGCTTAAACAGAAACTAGAAACTAAGAAAATAAACTATTTGAAGCATTTTTATAGTGAGTTTAGTATATAGATATGAGTGAATGTGCATAAGTATGTACATCTGCACATAGCATTATGTCACATTTGAAGCTGTTAATGCACACCCCTCTTATGAATACTAAGTAGCTCATATAATCAGCTGTGAAAGCACTCAATGCTCCATTTAGTTATAGGGTGAAGCGCCATTCAATGATACTCCACACATCCCACATGCACATATCTGCTAAGCGCCACACTTACTCGCATTTTTGTGTCCCACTTCCATTACCACACACACACACACTTTTATATGTTTATAGTTTATATAGTATAATGCTAATGACTGCTGCCAATCAGACTTTTATGCTCACTTTTTCCCTTGCGCTTGGCCACTCACCTCCTTTCTGCTGTAGTTGTTGTTAAATGAAGCGTAGACAGTTTAAAGCTTTTAATTCAGCTTTAATTTATAACTGCATTTTTCAATCAACGCATTCTCTTTGTCGCAACTGTTGCAAGCGGAAAAACCGATGCTTCACGAAAAAATACAATTCCATTTAGCTTTTGTTTATTCACTATGAAATTTCGTTTATTTGCATTTCGCATAACCACAGGCAACCCCAACAAACGGTGGCATTTTTTTCTTAGTCCCGCTGCTATTTCACCTGATTTTTTTTGTTTCGCAACAATGTTTAACGAGAGTATTTAGTTTTGTTCACATAACGGTTGTTTGTAAGTCCTAAAACTAAAAGAGTCAGATATAGGGTTATATGTATCAGGGCGACGAGTAGAGTTGAAATCCGGATGTCTTTCCGTCCGTCTGTCCGTCCGTCCGTGCAAGTTGTAACTTGAGTAAAAATTGAGATATCATGATGAAACTCGGTACAGGTATTTCTTGGCTCCATAAGAAGGTTAAGTTCGAAGATGCAAAATCGGCCCACTGCCACGCCCACAAAATGGCGGAAACCGAAAACCTATAAAGTGTCACAACTAAGCCATAAATAAAGATATTAAAGTGAAATTTGGCACAAAGGATCGCATTAGGGAGGGGCATATTTGGACGCAATTGTTTTGGAAAAGTGGGCGTGGCCCCGCCCCCTACTAAGTTTTTTGTACATATCTCGGAAACTACTATAACTATGTCAACCAAACTCTACAGAGTCGTTTTTTTCAGGCATTTCCATATACAGTTCAAATATGGAAGAAATCGGATAATAACCACGCCCACCTCCCATACAAAGGTTATGTTGAAAATCACTAAAAGTGCGTTAACGGACTAACAAAAAACGTCAGAAACACTAAATTTTACGGAAGAAATTGCAGAAGGAAGCTGCACCCAGGCTTTTTTTTTAAATTGAAAATGGGCGTGGCCTCGCCCACTTATGGACCAAAAACCATATCTCAGGAACTACTAGACCGATTTCAATGAAAATCGGTATATAATATTTTTTTAACACCCTGATGACACGTACGAAATATGGGTGAAATCGGTTCACAACCACGCCTTCTTCCAATATAACGCTATTTCGAATACCATCTGATGCCTTCTCTGTATAATATATGTATACATTAGGAACCAATGATGATAGCGGAATAAAACTTTACAAAAATACGGTATTTGAAAAATATTTAAATGACGGATAATGAAATTTCGATTATCACTTTACCATGCGAGAGTATAAAATGTTCGGTGACACCCGAACTTAGCCCTTCCTTACTTGTTTGTTTTTGTTTGCTGTAAAAAATTCTGTTGGTCTTATTTCCTCGTTAACATTTGTCGCTGTTTTGTCGTTGCAACAACCATTTACGCTTGGCGGACATGAATGGTAGCTGTAAACAGTAAAACAAAATTAGAACTCACGTGGGTTCCTATACATATTTCGCAACTTGGGAAGTCTTATTGTTTTCAGGTTAGATGTCTGATCTAGAGAAAACGCCCGTGGATTGCTTATGTAGGCTTTGTGAAGCCATAGAAAAGAAGAAGAACTCCTCCGTACCTTTTGCACAGGCGTTTAATTTCAATCCTAAGTATTTAAGTCTTGACTTCCCAAACGTGGGACAGTTAAGGTTGGTACGCAGCTCTCAAGTAATTGCTCAAGAAAAAAAATACATTATTTCTCAAGTAACTTTGACAGCTGGTTACGCATTGTGAATGATCTACATTAGAAGAACAAGAGAAAATAAACGAAGAAAACAAGCTTTGTGCGTAATATGTATGTGTGTATGTGTATGGTAACATAAATATTTTCATTGAGATTTAAGAAATGTTGTTGATGATTGGTAGGTTTTATACAACATTTCAAAATGGAATATACTTCATAATAATGATTTCAATTAATTTAGGATGAATTTGACGATTACTTCGAATTTCCTTCAAGAAACAATTGTTGATTTGATGTTTCTTCGCAAAACCAGGTTTGCCATATTCACATTTTACTGAAAAAAAGTATCAAAAATGAGTACTAGATTTCTTGAGAGCTGCGTACTAGCACAAGTAAATTTATCGCAGGAAAGTTTCTTGACCGTTTCTTAAGCGTTTTTTTATATGAAGTTTTTACGTTTCTTGAGAGCTGCGTACTAAGCTTTAAGAAGGGAGTATTGAGTTGTTTCCACCTCTTCTTCGAAGCAGTTTCTGCAGATGGCGACTGGTAAGATTCCCAGCCTTACAAAGTGGACGCCAATAAGGCAATGGCCTGTTAAAAGCCCCGAACTAGAGAGAGGCTAGCCTTACTGAGGGAAAAGAGATCACTTAATCTTTTGCGATTGATCTTGGGGCAATAGGCTTTTCCGACAGCGCATGTACCGATGGGCTCGCTACCGATAGCGGTTCTAGGATGCCTTTTCTTGCTACCTTGATCAACACTGAACGCACTGTTAATGAGTTCAAGGCTTGTATCGCCGCTATCTGAGTGGATGGTCATTTCTCTGATAGACGCTACACTCCGGAGTAGTAAATCTACTGCTACCTTAATGGCTGCCATCGCATTGCAATAGTCAGGATGTCTAAAACTGGAGTTGAAAGAGAACTCCTGGTAGTAAACCCCTCAACTAAACCTCCCCCCACGCTTTGACCGATCCATAAAAAAGCACACTGCCCCTCTCTTCTAACGGCTTGTTCCCACTCACAACTCTCTCGCCGGTATAAGGGCAGAGAAGGAGCTGGCTGAGTTCGGTTTGCCGACTCCATTATCCAAGTGATTCGGTATGAAGCCAAAATGTGTGAGGATTTTAAAATGTTCAAACACATGTCCTCTTTGGAACCAGGTTTCTCTGAGTCGTATAACAACTTTCGCTGCCATACACTTTCCAACGATGTTTGCGGCACTATGTGCAAGATGACATTTAGTGCCATGGATGGAGTAGACCGCTCGTTTAACGCTCTCCAGTTTCTTTCCAAGTATGGTTTTTTCTACAGCTCTCCGTCAAATAAAGATTCCATAAAACATAATTGGCTCCACTTTTTGCCAATGCCTCCTCTACAGCAGTATAAGGCAATCGATGCTTTTTTGCTCTATCTTCGATACTCGGATTCCATGAGAACTTCTTTCAGTTCACCATTTATGCGGAACCCTTGAGAACTCTGTTTGACACTATTGGTGTATTGTCCACACCATTCACCACATACCCTGCTTTAACCGCGCCTTATTAAGGAACAACACTCTTCGCTACAATAGAAATTACGTTTTATAGCGGATACGTAGTCTGCAGTGGCCAGGGCTACAAGAACTCTCATAATGTCTATCGAGAAGCTGATAAATATGTATGTTGAGATTTTATTCCTTACGAAAAGGCTTGACTTCGTGAAATCTTAACCTATTACTTTTCGACCGGTGCAGAACTTTTCTTTTGGAAGTTTTCATTGCTGATGTGGTGACCGTAACTTTTCTTAACTCGTTTTCCTATGTAGCATGTGTCCAAAGATCCTTACGGGATGAACGCGATTTATCTTTTCTACGCCGTTAACTTTTTCCACACACATTAATACCTTTGCTTATCTAAACTTAAAATAGTCCTAACTTTACAAAAGTTTCACAAAAAAAATATATATTCATTCCTATTCCTGTCTCGTAGACCCCAACTTGAAGTATGTTCGGAAGACTTTGTCAAAAGTATAAAGTTAAGATGGCCAATAGAGATTAAAGATCGCTCGCAGATAATGCGAGCTCACAGGGCGGTATTGATAAAATTGCTCTTGGCTGAGAGAAATACCGATTTACTGGATTATTTGCCACAAAGCATTGATTTCGCCTGAAACTATTTCCGGTGATTTCAGCAGAATCGTCACCTTTATGAAAAAGATTTTCAAATTCCCCAAGACGAAAATTGACTTCGGCACCCTCGTATGTATACAATTGTGCAATTATTTTGCAACAACACTGCATGCCACACACCATAAATGTAACTAAAATTTACACAAAAAATTTACAAGCACGCATACAGACATACATACATATATGAATTTAAATATAATGAAAATAAATGGAAAATAATCTCCGAACACAAAAAATTATCCAATCAACCCGCTGAAGCACAAAAACCAAGCGGACAAAATCGGCAAAAACATAGCGCCACAAACGAAAGGATTGAAAGAGAAATGCTCTGCCATGACAACTTGGCAACAATTGCGGCAAAAACAATGTCAGCGAAATTGGTGAAAAACAAATTTTCATTAAAACCACCGTAAAGCGTACGGTATATTTACAAATAAAATGTGTGCGGCAAACGCCACGATAACGGTAAAAAAGCGCGCAAAAACTATAGTAAAATAACGGCATACACACCATGAAATCAGCGCAATGTGCGAACGCTCGGGGCATGCAACCTGCCGGCAGGGGTCTGAGGTGCAAGCAGGTGATCGGTGGCAAAGTGGCAACACGCAAATCAATTTCATTATCATGGCCCGGCTACTTTTAGTTGTATTTATTAATTTTGCCATACATGTCCGTATGTGTGGTGATGCCATGCAGTGTGCGAACGCATGACAAAACAAGCGCGACCTAGAGCGTGGTCCCATGGTGCGCATTGTTGCACAAAAACGTTACACAAACAAACAAAATTTACGGTAGAAATGATGTTAGCATTAAATTATATATATATATACACCATATACTATATAGCTGGCCGCAACTGTATTTATATGAAGCACCAGCAACAAAACTGACATGTACAACAAAACTAGAGCAACTTCAACTGCAACAACAATTGCAAGAGTAACAGCAATTCTGTCAATTAATAAACCATAAAGACAACAGCAACTCAGAGCGCCGCAAATTCGACGGAAAGCAAAGGCTGGCTGACTGTCTGGTTGCCTCGTTGCACAAAGGCTGCTGTTGAGGCTGGCACTGCCACCATATCAATTACACGCACTTTAGCATTGTGACCCCCATTTAACGGGCCTCCTTAACCCGCTCGCTTTAGCTCACAACTGGCGGCTCACTCTACAATCCATCCGGTGATTGGTTCAATTGGTATTGCGCTTGCTTTGCAAGTCGGCGGTGATTGCCTTCATGCCGGATCATGTCATTCCCTTTTGGGCAACGGATTGCACTGTTTCCATTTGCGCTAAGTGAAGGGATTCAATGAATTATGTATGCACCATAGAAACGTCTATGGGCGTGCACTGTGATAAATTTAGCCCGTTTCGTTGACAAGCAGTGTTTTTCCGCTAATGCTTGGATTACTCAACGCTACTTTGCCTCGAGAGGATAAAATTAGTTCAATTTCAGTTTTTTGTAGTTTAATGGAATTTGGTGGCATGTGAGTGCATGAAACTTGTATACTAGTTTCTTTTTTATAAACTATAACCTAAATGTTTTCTGTTATCTTTATGAGTCTGCATTTCATATATCTAACTTTTAGAGTATGAATTATAACAGCTTTATACTTATCTAATTTCTATCTCACTTAGAAAATGTAGAAAAATATATTAATTAATTTACTTCTATTAGAAAAAATCTTATCTGCACCTAGTACAATAGCAAGATACAAAAATTGGTAAAATCGAATAATTCCACGAAAAATACTCATATTTATTATCATTCACGGTGCAGCAATTTCAGTTTGAGAACAAGAAACAATTACATGGAGTTAAATGTGGTGAATACGGTGGTTGATCGATGTTATTAATTGCCTTTTTGGCTTTAAATTCGGTCACAATCGTGGCTCGATGCGATGGTGCATTATCATCGTGTAAAATCCATTGATTGTTCTTCCACAATTCCAAACGTTACGCTTCCTTTTAACCTCTTGTCCCTCCGGAACAAATTCATGATGCACCAAAACACGAATATCGAAAAAAACCGTGAAAATCACTTTGCTTTTTGAGCGACTTTGTAGTGGTTTTTGGTTTCAAGTTTTTTCCCTCTATGCCGATATTTGTGGATCGCTTGCATGTCAATCTCATTAACCCATGTCTCATCAGCAGTTATAATGCTCCACATGAATGTGGGATCGGAATTCACACGATCAAAGAGACCTATTTACGGTACTCTTTTTGAAAAAAAATCAGCTTTATCGGGACGAGTCGAGCAAGAACGCATTTTATACCCAAAATATCCACCAAAATGATTTGATTGGTCTCGCGAGAGAGGTCGAGCTCTCTTGCCTAACGATTTTTAAGTGCCCTATTTAATAATTATTATATTAAATATATTTTTATCACCGTTGAATAGAAACCATTTTTCTTTCTTTGCTGCTGACCAATTACACCCATTTTCGGCACTATTTATCTCTGATCTGATGGTCCTTTCATATTGTATTTATAATGCCTAGCAAAGAAGACGAAATCACTTTCCGAAACAATATAACTATTAACTAAGAGAAGATCAACTGCCAATGGGTTATGAAGGAACTCATATCCTTAATGTAGTAGTCTGGTAACTTATGCATATTTTCATGACTTCTTCGGAGGGTGGTTTTTTATAGGAAAATAAAAATGAATGATCTTGAATATTGACAGTGGTTTTACTTACATATTGAAAATATAAAAAAAATGTATTTGAAAAAATTTTATACTTTATTACTATTATTATTGTCACTCGAAGTTGGAATCTCAAAAAACATGCACGTGGGTGGCCCGGGTGATTTTGGCTCTTGATGTTATCTGAAATCAAATATTCTTGATTATTCTTAATCTATAGACATGTCGTTCTGGTCGGAACTAATGAAGTTAAATTTCAACGGTAAATAACAAAATGGCGGACTTTGAAAAAAATTCTTTTATTTTAGCAAAGAAAGGGTTATAAAATAAAAAGTTATGGTTGAAAAAAATTTTCGTTATTACCGACGAAAACTATAAGTGTGTAGAACAACCTGTTAAAATTGGAAAGTAATCGGTTAAGTAGAAAAAAAGTTAGGACCCGGGCCAACCAGAAAAACAATGTTTTGAGAAAAACGCGTTTAAAGTTCAACAACTCCGAGAGAGAGGACTCCGAGGCGCTCTAGGAAACTCGTTATAACTCCCGAAATATTTCGAATTTCTGTCTGAAATTTTCTCAGTATATTCTCAGGACATTGTATTTTCGAATTAAGCAATACAAAAATTTTAGATTTTTTGAACCCAAGCTACCAGACTACTACATTAATTCGGTTTTCAGCTCTACTCGGTTGAATTGAAGTTGAAGCAATTCACCATCAGACCATCCCCACTATTTATTGGTATTATGATTTTCAGTCGAAGTTTTTTTGGTGTAGCCAACTTAAACTCACGGTCCCTTAATTTTATTGTAATGAAATTATATTCTAGTTTCGGGGTTTTACTCCACAAGCTCAACACACTATTCATGGATTTGTATATAATAACTGATTTAAATAGTTTGAAATTATAAATAAAATAGTTCTTTTACCCAATTTCCATTTTCTTAAAATATATAGTTGGTAGTCGAAAAAAATCTTATCGTATTTTTAATCAAACATCAACTTATTTTTTTATATTTGTAATAATTTCATCAGTTTAAATCGAGATTTCGAAATTTCCAAAACGAAAGCAAGCGAACCATTGTTGCGCTACCGAACTGATACAGCATCGTCTCCGTATACGTAAACTTCACAAATTTCATTGATGGCTTGCGTGGCGTTCTTCCCTTTTTTATACAAAAATTTCAAAATATAGCTAATTTCTTCATTATTTTCACTGATTTTCGAATAGCTGTAACTTTTTTTTAACTTTGCCGGATTTAATTTTTTTTGGTTAAATGAATAAATGCATGACACAATGTGATTGAAGATATACGACTGCAACGACATCTATTGACAAAATACGAAAAGGCTTTTTCGACTAACATGTTTTTATACTCTGTCAGCATGTTGCTGTTGAGTACAATAGTTTTGATCCATCCTTCCGTGCAAGCTGTAACACACATGTATATAGTAATTCTTTGACATTCCTATATTACAGTGTGAAAATTAGCGGAATCGTGTTATAACCACGCCCACTTCCCATATAACACAATTTGAAATTTCTTTTTGAAACTTTCACTTTCCAGTACACACATCAAGAATCAATAAATACTTGTATATCAGCATAAAACTTTGCACGAATAGTGCCTTGCGGTGTGCCACCTTATGACTAAAAATTGTTCAAGTCGAACCAAAACTGTCCAAGCCCCTATGTACTTAAGGTGGACCCAGTGCTTATAGTTGGCTTTTTACCAAAAATTTCGGTCAACGTGTGAGATATAGTATAATTGAAATTCGGAGAGAATCATTTCCTTATAATAGTATGTCTGAGTGTTATAAATGGATTGAGTCAGGTCAATACTTCCCTTAGTCCACAAATTCCAAATATAGAAATTTTTAAACTTCCTAGTGACTTTATACACAGATTGCATACATAATACCCAATACCAATACCCAATGGTGTTGCTTCGGATGATCCTGAACGACTGGACGAAGAAGAGAGACGTTAAGGTGGTTAAACTTAATCACTAACTTACCAAATATAACATAATATGATACAGCAAAAGTAGTAAATTACCTGAAAAAAGAAAACATATTATTGATATTTATTTTTGCTAGAAATATTAAGTAATAAAAAATATTTGATTGTTAGATATTTTGAAATAATAATAACCTAGCCACTGCAGCTGGACTACCAAATAGCACATATAGTTAATTTATGTAAGACAAAAATCAATGGAATATGTTGCTTCTAAAACGAAAGCAACAACAGCAATCACAAGTACGCAATAGAAGCTTAGAAAAGCGAGAGACTGGATTACATTTGTCATGCCATGTTAAGAATGGTTAGTGGAGAAGTCCATTATAAATTCAGTAAATCGTTTGCAATGAAATAGCTACTTCGACTTGAACGTGCTAAAGCGCTTTGCTTGGCGTCAGCGCAGTGAAAGGAATATGAAAATGAAAATGAAATGTGGGCGTAAAGGCCAACGGGCGATGCACGAAGAGTTACTGCGGCGTATATACAAGGGATGTGTGTTTGTCTGAGCGCGTTTGTGAATCCGCGAATGATTGTCTGCGCCGCAGATATTGCCAGCGCTCATAAATTTCGAACGGAACTGCAATGAAATTGAATTTTATTTACAGCGCCGCGGCACAGCAGCTCAACTTTTCCGCACCACAGAGCGCCGCCCCGGTTTAACGAAGCGTACACGTAAGCCAGCGTTGCGCGAAACGCATACGTCGTAATCCGAAAGCGGCGGCGGGAAATGGGCGTTTGCCAGCGTTGCCAACAAAGGCGCCCTGGCCCTGTTGCAGCATTCTTCCCGTTGCGCTGGGATTCATTGCCAGCAGCTCATTCGCCATTCGTGTGCATTCGCCTTCACGTTGCTTTGCCGCCGCTGTTGTTGTTGTTGTTGTAGTGTTAATGTTGTTTTACGCTTTGCGTTGTTATAGTTTTCTATTACGCCGCTATGCTTTGCTTCTTCATATTTCATTTCTCATCTTCAACGCAATTTTTTTTCCGCGCGCTTTTTGCTTTCAGCCATAACTGCGCGCCAGTTCCCTTGAAGATTCCGCTTAACAAGCGCGCTTCTCCAGCGACGGCAGCGGTAGTGTACGCGATAGCACAGTCACGTGATGCACGTTGCCAGTTTCGTTTGTTGTTATTTGTTTTTAGTGAAAGCAGTTCTGATTGTGCAATGATGCATAGCAACAAGGTTGCGGATCGCAGGATGCATGCCGCCGTGTGTGTGGGTGTGTGTGTATATGAGCTACGGCAAAGCTTGGCTTAGAAGCTCAGCGGCAAATCGAGTTAGTAAATTGTTTTTGGTGCGCGGCTGGATGCGAAAGGTCTCGCGTGTGGATGCAAGGATACAAAGACCACGAGGGTGGTACACGAACAACGTGACAAACAAAAGAAAATTCTAAACACTGTTAACCTATAGATATATCCGACGCCAGTTATGCCGCAGTTCCTTTAACCTGTCGGAAAAATGCTTTTCTGGAGGTCTTCAAAGGAATTATCTGTGGCGAGAAAACCATTTTCTGCGTAGATAGCGGTGATGTTGACCGATACAATGTAATGCTGGAAGAGGAGCACTTTTTTCACAAAAAGGCATTTTTCCTGCAATTCGGCGTCAAATCGGCCCAATAATTCGCCATAGTAAAACGCCGTGTCTGATTTCACTTTTTGCAGGTGAGATTTTGCCTTGTGAATACAAGAAAATGGAGGCCATCATTTTGACCGTAAGGTCTTCACCTTCTTCGGAGCGAGTGAACTGGAGGGATTCCACAGTTTCGGATGTCGTTTGTAGCAGTGGAGTAATTTTCCGTCAATATTTCGAAAGCAACCTTTTAATCAATTTCTCAACTTTAAAGACTGAAGGGGCTTATTTTTTAATTTTATTTAATAATTTATTAAGAGATAGTTGATTAGGAGATTTAATGGTCTTTTAAGATGCCTACTTTTTCAGCCATCTCACGCACCTTTAATCGGCGGTCTGCCAATATGAGTTTGTGGAATTTCGTCATGTTACTCTCCTTGGTAGCCAGTTGAAGGGCATCTGATCGTGACTTATTGAAAACCGACCTACAAGTTTATTGAAACGACTGCTTCCACATGGAATCAAACTCAAACATTTTGACAGGAGTCGCCTAAGAGAATGTACAACATAATTATCGGACCAACCTCGTACTGTTGCACATATATTAATAAAGTTACGTAAAATATTTATGAAGTTCACGATTTTTTATTTATGTTTGCGTTATTTTGTATTGGAAAGCTCCCATATGAAAACTAATTTTGTTAATAAAATTCCGCGTTCATTCGCGCTCACGCGATGCACAGCGAACTTAGCTGTATTAGTGTCTACCATCATGGCAGCAAACTGCAAAATTCATAAATAAATATTTCGAAAATTCACATAGGCGCATATTAAATTGATTGCTTGCAAATTTAAATTTGTTGCACAATGCATTTGTTGCACAAGGCCATTGCTACGCGCTCACCGTGGCTCTGCAGCCACATCCATTTCAATAACATTTTTTTTTAAACTCCATTGAAAGCAGAATATTAAATAAATTTTCCAGCTCATCTCTTGCCATATAATACACCATATAACTGTAAACGGAGCGCAAGCAGATAAACAAATGGTTAAGCAGTGGCAACAGTGGCCACGACAGCTGCAGCAGGAGCAACAGCCACTTCATCATTGCCTGTTGTGACAGCAGACACAGCTCGCAACTGCTGGCGGCCAACGCTGCGATTCGATTGGCAATAATATCATTTGCAGCGAGAGCATAATGCAAAGCAGCGCAGACTGCGAATGTGTGCGCAATGCAAACAAGAAGAAGCCAAATCAAGTTTCAATATCAACAATGAAACGAGTCAGAAGGCGCTGAGGCAGAAATGAGGGATGAGTGGGTATATTTTTATCTAAGTAAAAGTGTATAAATATTTTATACAATGAAATATCGCGCTCAGTTGGTGCAGGTCAATCGAGTACAATGGATGAGAGGAAAAAAAAAACATTTAATACATTTATATATTTTCGAAACACTGCGAGGCGTTGGGTAGCTTGGACTTATTTTTCGAGATAACCACTTTTAAGTATGTAAATCATAGTCACACTGAACTCAGGACAATCTATGATTGTGAGTACTAACTCACATTAAGGTAGAAGGAATATTCTCGCTGTGACTGTGACCGTGAGCGGTTTCCAATATTCCATAGAGGCGATATTAGCTCGCGAAACCATTAACCGACTAGGTTTCAAAGACAGTTACGGAAAAGGGAGCCAGTCGAAAAAACTGACACTCTAAAGATCTTAAATGGACACATTGAATATGTTGTTAAAGAATATTTCAGTATAAGAAAAAAAAAATGCATAAAGCAGGCCCCGCGAGATCTAAAACTCACTTAGGAATCGGTCTCAAGCATGAAATCGTCTTTGGTGACTCTTTCCTATTTAAACAAAAAGACATCGGCCGAATTGTGGATTTAAAAAAAAAACGCCAGTTTTCTCTGCACTAAATATCGGTTAAAAGGCACGATTTTTACAGAATCGTCGTCCAAATAGATAGGAATAGAGTGCCAAGAAATGCAAGTCTATCGGGTTATTTCTTCCTACAGAAACTTACGGAAGGTTGCATGGATGTCTCAAAATATTAAATAATATGGAAACAATGAAATTTCGGCGTAAATATACTCATGAGTAGCAGGTACAAGTAAAATATAGCCCTAAACAACATTTTGAAATGTGACAACCTTGCAAGAAATGCAACACAACTGTTTATTGAGTTTATACAGAGTGACGTAGGCAAATGTAAATGCTATTAGTTTTCTCTGAGCTCTCCTGAAAGCAACCGTGAAAAATTGGGATCTCACAACAGTGCTTGCGACATCAATCAGAACGAAAACGTTGAAACCATCGTTGAGCCAAAAAGAAATGGAAACTGCTCTCGGGTCCATAAATGAGCAAAATTTTTAGAATTTTTGCCTTTATCGTAGTAGTACTGTAAAAATGGTATTTTAGCATATTTTGCATTCCATGATGCGAAGAAAAACGAACGACTTAAAAGAAACGCAATCAGCGTGTTAGCGCTCAAAATGAGCTTTCCAAAAAAGGTACCATGCGAAAAATAAAACTAGAACTTTTTGAGCGCCAACTAAATTTTTGACTAATATATTAAAATGTGAAGATAATGCATTTCTATGATCGAAAAGTATTTCCGGGTCTGGTCAGTATCGCAAAAGGTTTAGTGAGCTCCTTGCTCTCGGGAAATTTTGTCTTTTCCAGGCACTATAAAGTGAAATTTAATGTCTTGTTGGACACCAATTGTCGTCGTCTTTTGGAAGAAGGTGAGGTAGAATTATTTTTTTTTGAACCACTAATGTTTATATTTTATAAGATGCGGTCAATGGCACATCTACGTTAGACAATCGCTCCCACTTGTTATCCTATTAGTTAAGCTTAGTAAAATACTTAGGAATTTTCAAACGTGTAAGTTTGCCGTATCTTTTCACATCGATATCGTAAGCGACAAACTTAAATTAAGAAAAGTTTATTATATGAAACATTTTCCAAAGGTTTGAGTCAATACTCTATTTTCAGTACAGCGAACAGAGTTATGCGAACAGCTCATAATTATATGCGGAAGCTTCTTGTGGTGCATAGTATTTACGTTCTAAACCTCTCGTCTGTACGCCTAAATTCGAAATTGAACAAACAAAAAAATTGAGGGGTGAAGTTTATTTAGCAATATATTATATATACCTATGTACGTGTATATATATATATATATAGGTATATAAATAAGTCACTTGGTATGTGTGCACATGAATGGAATCATCTATTTGTTAGGTTAGAAACCTGACTGTCTTGCCACATCACGCATAATGCTTCATACGAGCCAGCACATTTGCGCACCGACAAACAGGTCAATGTCCGATTATTGACAACTGAACTGATGTTTTCTAACATTTCTGTTCAGTATTCTTTTGACACGCTTGGTAATAAGCTTATTAGTATTAAAACAAAATATGCAGGAAGACATAAGTTAGTTTAGGTTTCTCCATTCATATTTCATTCTGTGTCTTCCCAAAGTCAATGCTCTTCAACTTTTTGCACCCCCTCTCATTTTGTATATGCATAGTAAAATGCTATATTCTCATAACGGTAATTTACAACAGCATATATGAGAGTTATGTAATATAAATACTACGTGTTTGAATTGTCTTAACTGCCCATCAGTCCATGTGCCTGTGCAAAATATTATTTTGGTGAGACTTGAAGTACTGTTAGAACTCGTTAGCATTCGGGAAGATTTGGTAAACAAACAAAAATCTTCAATCGACTCGTGGCTCGAGGTTCGCCAAATGTACGGATAGACAAACGGACGGACTCGGACTTCAGTTCGTCTCGTCATTCTGATCATTTATATACAAGTATGTATACATAACTCGTTGTCTGTCGCGATTAGCTTTAAGTGAGCTCTAACGGTTAGATCAACAAAACTATTGTACTCTGTTACAAGATATTGCAAGAGTATTAAAAGTTGCTATCAATTGACATGTGCATCAAGGTATTCCTAATCCTTACATTATTAAAACTGAAGATGAATCATACCTCAGTGACATATCTGCTAACCATGTGATTGATGGTTGGTTGAAAAGGGAGACGCGACCGCACTTAAGCCATTATTAAGCTCATTGTGCTCCCGCGAATATTAATGAATTTAGCCTTATCCAGCAACTCAGTTGATTTGGAAATACCTAATTTTTTCCATCCAACTGCCTAATTTCTTTTAATTTGAAACATTCGGAGCCGTTAAAGATAACCCGTATCATTCGCTTTACCACCTTTCTGAAGGGGGATCTACTCCTCCTATGATGACCCCTATAATGTTACTAAATTTTAGGTATGGCGCTAAAAGTATACGCTTTTCGGTCTGCGCATCAGCAACCGTCCCTCAAAGTACCTTTGTGGTATACCTGGTGATATCAGAACTTTGAACCTGAGGTGTTCATTTAGGATTCATAGTCTGAAAGAACTTTTGAACTAGCTGAGCGAGCCAACACATCTGCCTTTTTGTTTCCTTATATTTCTATATGACTATGACACAATGCTACATATAGTCTTAATTTCCATTGGGCTATCCACTAGGAGGTTAAAAGATCTGCTGGTTAGAGCAGAAGTACACTTGGTGCCTTCTGTTATGCGAACAATTTCAGCCAGAAAAACTGAATTATAGAAATTTCGTATGAAGCTACCTTCTACTTCTACATCTCTGCACCTTTTTAACGCCAGTGAAAAGCTGAAACTTGGATCACAAACTCATTGGAGAATGAAGGAGATCCACACCTTCTTTTCTCGGTATTCTTTCTAAGTCGCATTTCCAATTCATCCCGAGATCAGCACAAAGAAAAAATATATATTTGGTTTTCACCAGATTAACAGTTGGCCATGATTCTCACCAGAGTTGGCAGAGATCTCAAGGCCTCTTTCTATGAGACGGTATAGACGATTAAAATTCACCGCTGTACAGAGGAAAAGCAGGTCTGCTACGTCCTTAAAGGTTTTCATATCGAGTATGTGTATTATTGACTAATCTGATTTGGGCAAGAGGGATAAGGTGCTTTTCAAAGAAAATATTTTTCTTTGAATAGTTTAATGTCCAATCGGGACCTCCGCATTGCTCAACCGATACGCTTCTAGTATACTCAGTTGTTCGCTGCGGTTTTCTTTTGGTTTTTCTATTTGCTTTCATGCTTCTAGAATTTAATATTTTCAGCATGTACAGCCTTTTCTTCACTTTATTGAATTTTTAATTTGAGAACGAGGTACATACGAAATACTTAGTACCACAAATTAAAGGTAACAGAAATGTTGCCACAAAGGTGAAATAAAACAGATGGACTAGATGCTCTATTTAATTGCGACAATTGGTTTTGCCTCTTACTAACTTCGTCCATGCTAATGGACTCGTCGAGCGTAATAACCGTTAAATGGCCTATTTAAATTGCAAGCTGATAACCTTGGCTGGCTACTCGACTCACATTACTCCATCATTTAAACCGCTTCGCTTGTGCAGGCGAAAACACCGTAGCTTAATGCAAACTTGTCCAAGCGATTAGCGTCAAAGCAGAGACGGCAAAGCCAATGCCAAACAACTTAAATCGTCTACCAAAGCGCAGGTAAAGACACTCGCATGCAGTCTTTGCTCCATCCGCTGGTGAAGTGCAAAGATAAAGGTGGCAGCACTGTCATTAACAGTCTGCTGAAATTATGCGGAAGTTGCTGCAGCTCACCGAACGTGTGTATGTGTGCGAATGTTTGCTTTGTTGACGTGAGATATGAGCTTTTCGCGCTGGTTTTATACGTTTTCACTTTTGTTGTGAGGCAACAAAGTAACAACAATTATAGCGACTAACATAAAAACCTCGTGGTTTAAGAGGGGGAAGCTTTTGTATGAAAGCGAGTGAAAAAACAAAAGTAGACATGCAACTCTATGCTACTTGTGAGTAATCTTGCATTTATACCCAAAGACCCGCATCTTACCTAAAAGTTTACGGTTATAGAGCCAACCGCTAAATATATATCTATAAATACAAAATATTCCTTATAAGAACTTTATCCCGATCGTTCAGTTTGTATCGCAGCTATATGCTGTATTGGTCCGATATCGGCGGTTCCGACAAATGAGCAGCTTCTTGGCGACGAAAGACCGTGTGCAAAGTTTAAGAGCTCAGCTTTCTCAAAATATGAAGTACTATTTCGCGTCTATTACAGACAGAGCTCGTCATGCTGATCATTTACATATATATTTATGGGTCATCCGACGTTTCCTTATATGATCTTATCTAGTTGTCGCGAACTTCATGGCAAACTTAATGTACCCCGTTCGGGGTATAAAATCTGTAAAGTATGCAGGATATTGGGAATAATTTTTAACTGAGTAAATACATATACATTTTTTTTTATTTCATGAAATCTATAAAACTATACAATAGAATGATTCGCTTTGCTCCGAATCGAAGATCGGAAGGCGTTCGATTAAGAGGTTTTTACGAGCAGGTGTCACGGTAGTTAAAGCAGTAGGCCCTGAAGAACATTCTTCGCCCGGTTGGTAAGTTGGACAAACGGCGAAATTCTGCTTTCTGAAATTTCTCAATATTTAATGAGATTCTTAATACAAGTTTATAAATAAATGTATATAATTTTTAAAAAATTATTTGCTGAACTATACGATTAGCAGTGGCAAGATAATGCTAGAATTGATTCACACGAAACTCCCAGCATTATCCATTCAACGTTCATTAAATACTTTCTTTTATTTGTAAATTGACTGCGATCGTTTCAGAACTCATCGAAATAAATATTGAATATCCTTCGTTTGAAAAATTTCATAACACAAACGTTGGGTATAAAAACGCAAACGAGTGTGAGCGTAGGAATTGAAAGACAATAGCCAAGGGAGATGCCTTGGTAGCGAAAGACAATAGTGCTTAATAGCTACAGCAGCTCAATGCCGGCGGCGACGACAACAAAGTAACAGCAACAACATAAAAACTAAAATACCTGTGCAACAGAGTCATCTAGAGCTCATTTAGTAGCCCAGTGAGGGCATTAGCACCTGCTCAAGTCCAACAAAATCAATTTAGATATTCAGCACTTTTGGTTAGTATATCCTAAGGGAAAATATTTATGGTATATAAAAGGGAATGTACATAAATATATATACATACAAGAAGTCAGTGTAAAATTTGTGTTAGATGGTGAATTTCTTAAACAGTGTTTATAGTAACTGTTTCGTTATTCTTTTAAAATACTACCAACTCAGACGGTTCCATGGGAGAGTTAAACTTGGAATAACTCAAGCATTAGCGGACTTCCTTGCTACTTGCTAAAACGCTTAAATGTTTCGCAAAAAATCCTCCTTCCATCAATATGCAAATTGTAAGCCAAATATTATTGTTGAAAAAGATATTTTATTTTGCTCAGTAACTAGAAAGTGTAGAAGCTCACGCAAGTCAGGAACATTCACTGAGCGCCACTAACTTGGAAGTGACCAGAAACGATTCTTTTACATGTAATTGAAGCAGTTGACGACTTCCGGTCTTATACCTTTGAGTAATCAAAAATATCCGTTTGAAGGCGAACTAAAATGAGAAGGCGAATCATCCGCTCCGCAGAGTTGTGCGCTGGGTTTGGGACCCGCCACGTAAAAAACACCACCAATGAAAATAAGAAATCAGCCTCGGTTGACAGACCCCCTTTTGATAAAAGAGAATCAACACTATTTCAATCTTCGTCCATTTCAAAACTTCTTTTGACAGCTTGAAAAGGAGCTGCCTTAATGCCGCTATGTCTAAATTTAGTATCCCGGCAAAACCAATACCGCGTGTAAACTGACGTTGAGCAGTATTAAAAGCTCCATCAGGATCGAGAAGGACCTCTCCAAGCCGTTCGATGCCAAACGAGATTTCAGACAAGGCGACTCTCTATCGTGCGACTTCTTTAATCTATTTCTGGAGAAAATAATTCAGTTGCATAGCTTAATCGAGAAGGTACAATCTTTTATACTCGTAAGAGGCTTACGCCGATGATATCAATAATTGGGTCTGCTTTTGAACAAGCTTAGGACGAAATATCTGTTTTCATCAAACAAGCAGTCGCGACTTGGCTCCTACGTCACTTTTGACAGTCATAACTTCGAAGTTGTAGATAATTTCGTCTATCTTGGAACTAGTATTAATAGCGACAGCCTGGAAATCAACGAAGAATAATTCTTGCCAATAGAGGCATGGACGATGACAACATCTGATGAGTCGACGATACGACTTTTCGAGAGAAATGTTCTGCGGAAGATCTATGATGACATTGACATAGTTCAGCGAAATAAGAGACCGCGGCTACGCTGGGTAGGTCATATCATATCATAATTTTTATGGGAACTACTTGAATCGGAGTGAAAAAAATCAAAGTGTTTGCATCCGAGAAACATAGTGCTAAAGAAAAGTTCACTCATTCCTAAATCATTCAAAAATGTTCGTGAGTTTACACGGCTCCGCGTGTTGCCCTAAAATAGAGATATTTATATTGTGTATTCGTCACTATATACTAAATTATATAAACGAATACCAATATAAGCGCATATACACGCTTTAGGTATTAATTCAATTTAGTGTACTCACTAAATAATTTTCGTAGATAAGCGCTTTTGAGCTGTGTGCTTTAAACTTATTTATATTGCCACTAGAATTCTGCTTTATCATCAATTATTTAACTGCCGAAATTCAATTTGATTTTCCACCCACTAAAGTTTTCGCTTTTGTTTGAGCAAATTATTGTATTTGAGCAGCAACCAAACACAGCCACAACATGCCGCCCCGCCAAAAGCCGCAGAAAGTCACGCTGCTCAAGTATTTAAATCAGCCGAAGAGCTTTGCTTCATCTCCACAACTTCGCACACAGCCACACACACACTTAAGACTTTCTAATTTAGAAGAGCGAATACTTATAATATTAGCAAGCAAAGCTAAGTCTTACCGCATACCACTTAGCTCCCTTATAGCTTTTTAAGCGCACACACTCGTATATATATTACGTATATAATACTCGAAAAGTCCACATTCCTTCTAATACCGCTAATGCGTGTGTGTGTTTGAGTGTGGGTGTGTGTGTGGTTTTAGTTTATCAAGAAAGCAGACGCTTTATGCGCTCAACTCATAGTCCTCCGGCAGACATTTTGGAAAAGCTGCTTCAAAACTTTTGCGTATTTTGATTGCTGTTCTTAAGTCTTATCGCTACGCAACAGCGTCGGCAGCCACACGAGGCGGGCGGCACTAGAGAGCTATGTTAGTGTGTGGTTTTAGAGTTTGAAGTGGTTTTTTGAATGTAATTAGAATAAAACGGTTTTTCAAAACGAATATTGATTGTGGTTGCAGAGTGAAAATGTAGTTGGTGGAACTATGCATGTGGAATTTAATCGAAACGGTCGTTGGCATATACATACTTACTTGTATGTATATATTATATACGTATTGAGAGTAAATAGTTTCGATATACATCGGTTTTATTCGAACTATATTTTTAATATTATTAATTTTAATATTAGAGAAGTAAAACTAAATTTATTGATTTCAAGCAATGATACTGCGTGCTAATGTATCGACATTAATAGTTATCGATATTATCGTTTTTAGTCGGCTGATTTTTGATCTCTTTTTGGCTATCGTTGCTTATATATCGATATTTTAAGTTATCGATAGTATAGATTATTTCACAAATAATCAAAAATCACTAAGACCCACTTCCAATTCTATACCTCGAGATATGCTAGAGTGCCAATATTTTAATTTTGTACCATGGCCATTTGATAAATCTCAAATTTAGCTTATAATTTTATGTAAAATGGCATTAAAGGGTCGATTTAAGAATAAATTATAATACTTTTGCATAAATCAGCAATCAATTGTTGATCTCAATTACCTGATAATATTCAGGCTTTGTTCTCAATTGACCTCAATATTAGAAGTTACATATATTACTATTTTCATATATTTTTTTTTGAAATTTTGCTTGTATGCCTGGAGAATTTTGTTGTCATTAATTAATTTTATTGGCTGTTTCATAGACATGGAACCAAATCTATTGATTCTAATCGAAAATAATGAAGAAAATATATCGATACTGAGCTACAATATTATCGATTATTATCGATATTAATCGAACTTTTGGTGTCCTCTCTTCTTCTTTATTGGCGTAGGCACCGCTTACGCGATTATAGCCGAGTTAACAACAGCGCGCCATTTGGACAACATGACCTAGCCAGCGTAGCTGCTGTCTTTTAATTCGCTGAACTATGTCAATGTCGTCGTATATCTTGTACAGCTCATCGTTCCATCGAATGCGATATTCGCCGTTGGCAACGCGCAAATGACCAAAAATCATTCGCAGAATTTTTCTCTCGAAAACTCTCAACGTCGACTCATCAGTTGTTGTGATCATCCATGCCTCTGCACCACATAGCAGGACGGGAATTATGACTGACTTATAGAGTTTGGTTTTTTTTCGTCGAGAGAAGACTTTACTTCTCAATTGCCTAATCAGTGTAAAGTAGCACCTGTTGGCAAGAGTTATCCTGCGTTGGACACTGTCGGTTGGTTACAGTCTGACATTGTTGGTGTTTACACTGGTTCCAAGATAGACGAAATTATCTACGACTTCAAAGTTATGACTGTCAAGAGTGACTTGGGTGCCAAGACGCCAGTGCGACGACTGTTTGTTTGATGACAGGAGATATTTCGTCTTGCCCTCGTTCACTACCAGACCCATTTGCTTTGCTTCCTTGTCCAGTCTGGAGAAAACAGAACTAACGGCGCGGGTGTTGAGGCCGATGATATCAATATCGTCGGCATACGCCAGCAGCTGTACACTCTTATAAAAGATTGTACCTGCTCGATTAAGTTCTGCAGCTCGAATTATTTTCTCCAGCAGCAGATTGAAGAAGAAGGCAGCTCCTTTTCGTGCTGTCAAACGCAGCTTTGAAATCGACTAAGAGGTGGTGTGTGTCGATTCTCCTTTCACGGGTCTTTTCTAAGATTTGGCGCATGGTGAATGTCTGGTCGGTTGTTGATTTGCCAGGTCTAAAGCCACACTGATAAGGTCCAATAAGTTTGTTGACGGTGGGCTTTAATCTTTCACACAATACACTCGATAGAACCTTATACGCGATGTTGAGGAGGCTTATCCTACGGTAGTTGGCGCAGATTGTGCGGTCTCCCTTTTTGTGGATTCAGCAAATCACACTTAAATTCTAATCGTTGGGCATGCTTTCGTCCGCCCATATTTTACAAAGAAGCTGATGCGTGCTCCTTGTCAGTTCTTCGCCGCCGTATTCGAACAGCTCGGCCGGTAATCCATCGGCCCTCGCTGCTTTGTTGTTCTTCAGACGGGTAATTGCTATTCGAACTTCTTCACGGTCGGACAATGGAACGTCTGCTCCATCGTCATCGATTGGGGAATCGGGTTCACCTTCTCCTGGTGTTGTACGTTCACTGCCATTCAGCAGGCTGGAGAGTATTCTCTTCATACTTTATGTATGCTCTGGCCATCGGTCACTAGATCACCTTTGGGGGTTCTACATGAGTATGCTCCGGTCTTGAAACCTTCTGTAAGCCGCCGCATTTTTTTGTAGAATTTTCGAGCATTACCCCTGTCGGCCAGCTTATCAAGTTCTTCATACTCACGCATTTCGGCCTCTTTCTTTTTCTGTCTGCAAATGCGACTCCTTATCGTGATCTTCAACTCTCGGTATCTATCCCATCCCGCACGTGTAGTGGTCGATCGTAACGTTGCGAGGTAGGTAGCCTGTTTTCTGTCCGCTGCGACTCGGCACTCCTCGTCGTACCAGCTGTTCCGAAAACCAATGGTTTCGATTGCAGCTGTACGTAAGGAGTTTGAAATGCCATTCCACAGTTCCCTTATACCGAGTTGTTGACGAGTACTCTCAGAGAGTAGGAGTGCAAGCCGAGTAGAAAATCGTTCTGCTGTCTGTTGAGATTGCAGCATTTCGACGTCGAACCTTCCTTGTGTTTGTTGGCGTGCGTTTTTTGCTGCACAGAGGCGTGTGCGAATCTTGGCTGCAACAAGATCGTGGTCCGAGTCAATGTTAGGACCTCGGAGCGTACGCACATCTAAAACACTGGAGACGTGTCTTTCGTCTATCACAACATGATCGATCTGGTTGATGGCTTTTCGATCCGGAGATAGCCAGGCAGCTTGATGAATTTTCTTATGCTGGAATCTAGTACTACAGATAACCATATTTCGGGCCCCGGCGAAGTCGATCAGCCTCAACCCATTGGGGATGTTTCGATCTGAATTCACCATGGAGGCGGAATTTAACCTTCTTTGCCCACCCAGCGTTAAAGTCACCAAGCACGATTTTGACATCAAGGCGGGGGCAGGGCTCTCATAGGCGCGCTCATAGAAGGCACTTTGGTCACATCGTCCTTCTCTTCCGTCGGGGCGTGGGCTCAAATCAGCGATATGTTGAAGAACTTCGCTTTGATGCGGATTGTGGCTAGACGTTCATCCAGCGGAGTGAATGATAATACTCGACAACGGAGTCTCTCTCCCACCAAACTTGCTCTCCTTTATACTATGGCTACCGTAGTAAATGCCAAAAGGACCTACTCGCCTCAGTCCTTGTCCCGTAAATCACATTTCTAATTGTGATGTCCTTATTTTCACGAGGGCATCAACCATTTGCCATCTTCGTCATAAGGGACCGGACAGGGGGTCATCTCTTCTGAGGCTGTTTATGCTTTTTTATTGGAATATTTTTTTACGTGGCGGATCCAAGCCCAGCGCACAACCCTGTGGAGGGGATGTTTCGATGATTTCTGGCTACCCAGAGGATACTTAGTCAAAGACCGGAAGTCGTGAGCTGCTTGAGCCATATGTAAAAGGATCATTTCTGGATACTCCCAAATGAATGGCGATTTTTGCTTTCTAAATAACAAAAATCAGTGATTTTTTATCTCAATTTAGTTAAAATATTAGCGCCTTCATATTTTTTATTTTCCCTTTCTATGCAATATCTTCGAAGATCTCGAAGAGAAAACCAAAAAATTATTCTATCAAATTGTTTTATTTGAGATTAGCTGCTGGCCGAGTATGAATAAAAAGAAATTTACATACAAACACAGCTTGAATTAGTTTTTTTACATTTAATTAAATTTTATGCCATCGATTAAAATCCATTTTATCGATGTGGAAACCGACTATTCATCATCAGAAGCAAACACACTTATTTTACTTGAACATAAGCACATAAGCCTGTACAAATATATAGTGTTGAATATACACGCGCCAATATAAGTTTCAATAAAGCATCAAAAGTTTTGCGTTAGTTTTATGATATATTTGCATAATTTTATTATCATTGCACCAAATCTGACGCTTATCATAATGTTACTCATACGCCCAGCGGTACGATCAATAAGAAAAGGCATTTGCCGTGCTGTTTTTGCGTAACTTGAGAAAAGTTTTCCTCTCTATAGTGCCAGCGCAACTTGAATTCTTGAAGAGCGATTTCTAGTGAATAGAAATGGAGCGCTACGAACTGTGTATACTTGAACTTATTATATTATTTCTCAACTATAAACTAGCAGTGTCGCTACGATTCGCCCCAAGCGAAGCAAATTCCAGGCTAAACATTTTGCAGCATGAATTCCAAGGAGCGTTTCCGTGATGAAATGATAGAAATTAGTTGACTCAATGCGAAATGGTGCGAGCAGTGAAGGCGGTGCAAGCGACAGGCATAATGGAAGGAGTGAAGGAGGTAGAAAATGGCAAAGTGTATTAGATAAAATGTATAGAATTTCGCTTGCGAGAAGCAGACAATTTTTGAGAAAGCTTTGAGAAGTATGAGTGGTATCAACAGCTCAAGCAACGCAGCTTATTCAGAATATTTACTGCCAATTTGTGCACAAATGCGCTTAATCACCTTCACCTTTCCACCTTCTGGAGGAGCAGATTTTCGAAATTTTAGATCAAATTTGTACATATATTTCAAATAATTTTTGCGGGAAGTTTCTCAAATAAAGCACTGTCGGGGTTAGAACTGTAGCTATCTTCAGCTGAAAGGAAAGTTGTCTGTTCTTTCTAATAAGCTGCTGGTAGGTAAATACTCAGTTCCTGTGCTGTTGTGTTTCACCCATTCGCAGGTCACCTGTTCGTTGTAACCAGTTACATATTTTTCCTCTAGATCTTATTTAAATCACAAGCGAAAACTCATTTGTGGGTTTAGTTGCTGTCGAAATTAAATTCTGGAAAATTATACGGGATTTTTTTTTATAATAATGACCGCCAATCAGTTTTGTTAAGCATTCGAGTAAGCTTCTGACCTAATAAATTTTCTGCGGAATTATTCATAAAATTAGAAACTGCTACAATTGTCAGATATCATAAAAAATGTAGAGATGATCGACGTAATAATTAGTAAAGGTCGGCTAACGGCTGACTGATGTCACAATAAAAATTTAGCCGCTCTTTGAATAAAATTACAGAGTCTAATAGAGCTAAACGTATCAAATTTCGAAAAAATATATACTGTTATATAACCATCTTTTCCATCATATCATCTATTTATATGTTTTCCCCTAAATTTCTAAATATTTAATTAGCAAATATTTGCCAAACACCAAAATAACGAATACCGAGAAAAGCTTTGCCCCACTTGCCACATTCATTAACTTCCTCTACACAAAAATTAAAACTTAAACGTCGAGAAGCTAAAATAACAATAATATTTGTGCATCTAAGACGCAAGTGGCGGCTTCAACAACATGTTGCATAAGCATTTTCCCCATTTCCGAAATATGTACGCTGCATTTGCTCTGCCACTAACCACCAACCGCAAACGCAAGAGCATAAATAAAAACAAAAACAACAGCAACAACAACAACAATGCTAGGCTGTAACAATTTTGGCGTGGGATGTGTTGGGAAAACTTGTAAATTTTTAATTACTTACATGTGGCAACTTTGCCTGCGTCAACATACACATATACTCCACGGCCCACAAAATGGCTACAACAATGTTAGTGAGATCAGTAAGTGTTGCAACAATATTATTCAACAGTGGCATAACAACGACGGCAGTAACAACAACTTAATAATGAAAATACTTCACTGAGCGTAAATTTGCAACTCTGCTGCTCATTTGTTGCTGCTGACTTTCAACTTCGTTCTGACTTGCTGCAAATAATGAAAATCACATTGAGACCGACAAGTTTTAGTCTAATTTTATGTAAGAACAAGAAAACTCGTTAACTTCGGCTACACCGAAGCTAATATACCCTTCACAGGTGTGTTCATTGTATGGAAGCTAAATGCTATAGTAATCCGATTTGAACATTTTTTTCGGAGATTATATTATCACCTTAAAGAGTAATTCATGTCAAATTTCGTGAAGATACCACGTCAAATGCGAAAGTTTTCCATACAAGCCCTTGATTCCGATCGTTAAGTTTGTATGGCAGCTATATGTTACAGTGGTCCGATATCGGCAGTTCCGACAAATGATTAGGACACAGGAAGTGAGTACAGTGGGAATTAGATTTAGATATGCAGAACCCACTTTTTATTGAAATATATATCACATACTACTGTGCCCAAAAAATAAGGTGACATTTGAATTTAAACTGCGCGCGTCGAAGGATTTGGAGAATTATTTTTTTTTAGGTTGGTAGTATTGTCAGTCACATTTATGTAAAATTTCATGTCAAAATATTCATTAGTGTTTGAGATACGTGTCGTTTTGTGAACTGCTAAAAGTGAGTTTTTCGTTTTTTGCGATGTCAAAATTTGTTGAGTAAAGAATTTGCATTAAATTTTGTTTACGGAATCAATTTTCTGCTGCGGATACGTTGAAAATGATGCAGAAAGCCTTTGGTGATGAGGCTATGTCTAAAAAAAATGTTTACAATGGTATAGTGAGTTCCAATCGGCCGTGAACGTGTCGAAGACGAAGAGCGTCCAGGGCGACCATCATCCTCAACGGACGAAGCTCAAGTTCAACAAATCAAAGATTTGGTGTTGAAAAACCGTCGATTAACAATTAGAGACCTTGCTGATGAAGTTGGCATATCGAAAGGCTCAGCCAATACCATTTTGAAGGATGTTTTGGGCCTCAAGCGCGTCAAATCTCGACTGGTACCGAAAAATTGAATTTTTTGGAAAAAAGGCGTCGCGTTGAAGTGTGTGAAACGATGCTTTCCGACTACCAGGGTGTCATGAAACGCATTATAACTGGCGATGAGACTTGGATCTATGCTACGACCCCGAAACAACCGATCAATCGAGCGAATATCGTGCCAAAAGAGAGCCGAGACCAAAAAAATCGCGCTAAAGTCGCTCAAAAATCAAGGTCATGTTGACTGTTTTCTTCGATTATAGTGGTGTTGTGCATTATGAATTCCTTCCAACCGGTCAAACAGTCAACAAGGAATATTATTTGAACGTTCTGCGTCGTTTGCGTAACGCTATCCGCCTAAAAAGGCCGGAATTGTCGAAAGACAATTCTTGGTTTTTACACCACGATAATGCGCCATCCCATACTGCCCTCGTAATTCGTGATCATTTCGCCAAAAACTCAACCCATATCGTTCCGCAACCACCGTATTCACCTGATCTGGCGCCGTGCGACTTCTGACTGTTCACCAAGCTCAAAAGACCGCTCCGGGGACACCGTTTTTATACGATAGAGGAGATTCAAGCCGCAGCGAAGACGGAACTGAAGGCCATCCCGGAAAGTGACTACAACCGGTGAAAATCCGTTGGCATAAGCGCATTGCATCGGGAGGGGATTAATTTGAAGGGGATGAAATTGATTTGGAAGAATAAATAAAGAATTTTCAAAATAAATACAATGTCACCTTATTTTTATGCACAGTATTTTGTGTATTTTTCGAATTAAGTAAGATATCAATATGAGCCCGCAATCTATAGTAAAAGTGATTTAGTAAAATTTATCCAGCCAACGTAAAAGTTAAGAATGCTAAATTTATATGCAGACATTTTCGTATACTTGCAAGCATCTCGAAGTATTCTACATACCTCATAAGATTGGGGGCGAGTCGGTACTCCGCTGTCCTTTTGCGCTCAGTCGTTTGACCTTCCTTTAGCTTGACAAACGCCGGTCCACAACCAAAACTTGTGCCATCATATCTTAATGAAATCATCTAGGTATTTTATGTTAATTGCCCAGCTTCTGCCAAACTGAGGTTGCCATTTCGGTAGACTCAATTTCAGCGAACCTCTCGAGTTGACTGTGATTAGTATTAGTCGCCTTACTAAATTTGTGGTAAACCCAAGACATTTCGTCGATCTTAGGGGTCTGGTGATCCATAACTAGGGGATTTAGGAATCACAAAAGACCAGCGTCACAGCTGCCTAAGTGGAGTTCTGCGTTAGCTTTGGTACAAGCATCAGCCCTAGGACGTAATCTAATTCCCTCAAATTTAGATTATGGATATTAAAATTTACTGGAAATTAGTCTTTTTGCAAGTTAAACTCTGTGCCTTTTCCGCATATTTGGCTTAGCTTTATATATATTTTCCCACCAATAGTTTGATATAGTGGCCCGGCGCTTACTAAGAATAGCGCAGAATTTATAATTTGCTTACTTTAAACATCTCTTTCTGAGATGACATCTCTATTCCTAGTTATCTTTTATCTTTTGCATACAGTTATAACATGTTGGGTCTATAACGTATTTACTATATATATTCATTAGATACATATGAGATAGCGTAACTTGATGAATATACAATTTTTCCAATATTCCGAACATGCTAATGTCTTGTGCGTCCTTTTCGGTTTATCTCATTTATTTTAAGTTTAAATAGCAATATTTTGGCGAGCCAACGTTAACTTTTTCTAAATAGTGATCCCCTGTGGCAAATTAGAGTTCTATAGCTTATTTTAATGCTTACTCAAGGCACTTTATATGTTTTCGGGTAACGGCCTTACTCTTCAACTCTTATAGCGTAAGAGCAATTTGAAACTCACTGCTTAACTATTATGTAAACAATAAATAAAATTTATGTAATATCCCTTATTTCGCAAGCGAAAAATATAAATCAAAATATAAATGCTTTTGACATATTTGTGTAGTCCTCAAAAATATAAAGACTATTACTTATATGATGTGGTATCCGACCCTTCTCTCATTATGATTTTTTAGTCAAAAGTTATGAAATAAGTCCTGTTTTCTGCCTCTGGTTAAAAATTATGAAAAAACTATTAGATATAAACTCCGATAGCAGACCATTTCAGCAGAATGGCGCCGATGGAGGAGCTTAACTACATTCGCATGTAACTCTGCAAAGCCCTTGCCCTTCTTTAGAAATTTTGCACACTATCGTTTTGTGGAAATACAATTCACAATATTATACAAAATATCAAACCACAAATGAAAAATGTATATGTCCAATTTAAATAGGAGTAAATACACAAAACAATAACCGCCACACAGTTCTAATTCATTATGAATGCAAATTTTCTCTGCGCCACAACAATTAATTTGCCCACACGTACTTACATGCATAATTAGCTTTATACTTATGAATGCTTGTAATGCATTACATAAATGATTATTGCATATACATATGTACATTTTGCAGTAATGTGCAACCTAACGGATATGAGCACGAGTAAGTTGACACGAGTATACAAGTATGTATATGTATATTAGGGTGTTCGTTATTTAGCAAATGCTTTGTGTTTTAGCAAACGCTCGCCATAGTTTCAGTTTAGGCCCTAAAATTAGGACTCAACGTAAACAAGCTCTTTATTTAATACTTTAAACTATTTCCCGTTTATATAACAAGGGATTCTTTGATATATATTATGCATTTAGCAACTAAATCTACAAATATGAAAAGCGCTTTTCTAATAAAAAGTATTTCGCGCAAAAAAAAAGGTTTTGGTGATTTTATCTATGTACTCCTTTGAAAGTTATACGCAGTTAAAGTTAGACATACATAAAGTGTATTGAACATGTAAAGAAGTTATCTATGCATTCAGTTTCACTTATACGACATGGTGTACCGAATGAGTACAAAACATTTCATGCATAATTTTAACAGCGAATAACTTTTAAATTAATGGCTTTGAGGGAAAAATTATTAACATCTTTTTTATAGACCAGGAAATGTCAAATTAGAATATGACCCTTCAAATGCTGCAAGTTTATTTGTTTTTGAGGTAAACAAATTTTTGTAAAAATATTAAAGAATCTTATGTTAAATATAAAGAAAAATTAAAATGATTTAAGCACGATTTGAAAAGAAAATAAAATAAGAGCTTGTTCTTTTAGTCCAAAAACTGAAGCTTCAGTGGCGTTTGCGCACAATCAGTCAACTCCGAAAATAACAGACACCCGAATGTATGTACACACGTATGTATGTACATACATATGTATGTGTGTATGAATAATATATTGCCTTGACTGTTTATGTTTCGGTGTCAATATGCAGCTCATTTGCATGCAAAGTCAACACTAATTGATTGCGTAGCCGCCAACAATCAAAATATTTCCAATTTAATGAAATACGCCCCTCTCCCTCGTGCATAACGCTCCTGTGTGCTCGTTCTGGTTATCAATTCCAACATTCATCTAACGAAATTATATTTCAGCAAGTGCAATTTGCACAGCAAACCAAATTTGTTTAATTTACAGTTCCGATTATATTTGATAAATCAAATGCAATAACAACAATTTATATATTATACTTTTACACTATGTAAAGCAGTTTTGGTTCCAACAAGCTATTCGATGATCAAAGTGGCAATCAATGGCAGCCAATGCTGAAAATTTATTGCTTTTGATGTAGTATGTTCTCGTAAATAACTTAAAAAATAAAAATATCATGTTGTTTATACCATTTAGAACTAAAGAATGACACGATCGATTTTCATGATTACTGAATTGTTTAAAACTTTTTCGAAAGACAGAGTAATCACGTAAAAAAACACATAAAAAACAGAAACAAATGTTAACTTAAGTTTCACCGACGCCATAATAACCTTCCCATTCCTTATAGCGACTATACTAGGTGTTTTCCAAAGTCAATAGGTCCTTAGGAATCTAGTGCCCCCTGGTGGCGCCATCTATATGTCGACTGGTGCGTTAGAATCCGCTATCTTTAGCGATTGTCTAGTGAGAATTTCATCACATTTCATTGATTGGAAGTGAAGTTATTGCGTTTTAAGTTTCAGTATATTTGTGTTATCGGTGCGAAAATAAGCTTCGAACAAAGAGCCAACAAATTTTATTTTAAAATTGGTAAACCGAAACGTTTCAATTGGCTAAACAAGTTTATGGCGATTATTCAAAGTGGTTATGAGGACATAAATGACGATCAACATGTGGGCCAATCAAAATCTGTGATCACCGGAAAATCCATCGAAACTGTGCGTGAATTCATCAAAAATCAGTCGAAATCATCATTGAAATTCATGGAAATGGAATTGAACATCTCCAAAACACCGATTTATCGCATTTTGACCGAACATTTGGGTTTACGAAAGGTGTGTGCACGGTTTGTTCCGCACAAATTGAGTGCCGACCAAAAATTGCTCAGAAACTAACATTTGAAGGATATCATTAAGGAGGTCAAAAAGGACAAAGACTTCCTTTACAATATTGTGAGTAATGACGAAACGTGGCTTTTCCAATATGATTCCGAAACGAAACGCCAGAGTGCTGAATGGAAGGCACCGGAGAGCCGAAATCCAAAAAATAGCGCATGGAGAAGTCAAAAGTGAAGACATTGCTGATTTGTTTTTATGATTCGAAGGATATTGTCCGCAAAGAATTTGTTCCACCCGGCCAAAACGTTAATGCGGTATCTACCTTAGAGTTTTGAAGTGTTTGGTGTGCTGTATTCGACTTGTTTGGCCCGAATATCGCGAAGATGAAAGTTTGGCGATAACGCGCCCTCATCGATCGACGCTTGTGACCGATTATTTGACCAAAAATCACATTTTAACCATTAACCACTCCCCGTATTCACCTGATATGGCACCGTGCGACTTCTTCCTTTTCGGAAAAATGCATTTTCCCATTAAAGGAAAGCGTTATGCAGACGTAGAGGCCTTAAAAGGCCATTCCGGCCAACGAGTTAAAACACTCGTTCGACATGCTTTTGGACCGTGCAAAACGCTGTATTGAAGCAAAAGGAGACTATTTTGAAAAAAATAATTGATTTCGTCGAAAAAACCAATGGTTCTGTTTTTTTTAAGTCCTGTTTACTTTGGAATGCCTCTTGTATATGTAACTAAAAATGAAAAACGTAAGTGGCCAACAGATTATACTCAAACTTCAAAACAAATTAAGGTTACTTATTAAGCAAAAAATATATTTCACCAGATCTTGATTTTGATAGGTCTATTTATATGGCAGCTGCTATATGTATATGATCGGATGTGAAGATTTTTTTCGGAAATTGTGTCGTTGCTTTGACAATAATCCGTTCAAAATTCGTGAAGATATCTCGTCAAATAAAAAAAATCTGTATGAGGCTTGATTTTGTTCGGCTAATTTTTATGGCAATTATGTGCTACAGGGGTTCGATATCTCGAGCTAGATCGCGTATATACTGACAGGCGTCAATTGATCTTTAATATAAACCTAAAGTCAAATTTCACTCGGACTGTTTCGCAGTCTTGCGTGTATAATTTGTTAGGTCTTCAACGTTTGTTCTGGAAGTTATAAACTCCGTAGCACAGTTAATATTTGTTGTAATGAGTATACATAAATTGAAATGAAAAGTAAAATTGAGGTGATAGCTATTTTCACTCAATCTAATCTCACTCTCTTAATTAAAACCTTAGATTTGATTAGGTAACAGAAAACTGGGAGATAGCTTTAGAAGGAAGCTGGGAACGATTGCTAAGGAAAACTTTTTTTGTACTAAATCTACTCCACATTATTAGTTCTCAATTTTCTTCAATGCTATACGAAAGGAATAGAGTTTTTCCTTCGTTTCGAAAATTTTCTCTGATTCGTCACACGATTTAAAGCCACTTCCTACTGTGGACATCTAACGAAGGTGCCTTGTAGTCGGCAGAGAGCAGTTTTAATGACTGGAATCAGACAGATAATTACCACCAGAAATGAGTTGTTCAGCGGAAATTTTACTTACATTTAACAATTGAGAGAGAAGAAAGAAATATCTGATTTGAATGAATAATTACAAACAAATATTTGAATATGTATTCATATCATAAGCAATTTCATTTTGAATTTTTTAAATTTTTATATATATATTCTTTTCTAAATGACAAGTGCGATTACTTGAAGCCAAATTGGGGTTCTTCTGAAAATATTCAGTACTCAAACGTAATGACCTTAGAGAACAACAAAATCATTTTGTAAGATACAAAACATCTTTCACCCTTCAAACTACTAAATGAACTGCATAACATGAACATAAGTCTCGCTCAGAATAGTGTGCATTATTTCGTTATTATAGCTAACGGTAAATGCTAAATTATCTTTTTTATCGGATAAAAAGTTGCATCCTTTTTTTAGACTCGCCATGACTCAAAGATCTTTAAAAAGATTTTGTAAAAGGATAATCTAAAATGCTTCGCAATGCTTTTACATAATCTCACTGTCTGGCAGTAAACTAAAATCGGTTAAATAATAACTCTAAATGCTAACTGACTCTAATGATGAGAAAATATTGTAAATTTATATTTATTGCATGCTGATTGCCAACTACAGAGAAAGGGCCAATTAAATTATGAACTTGGCTGCGAGCAACACACAAACACATCAGAGTATATAACGCATAACAATGTCTAATCAGAAGTCAATGTCTATACAATAAATACATATGTAAGTATATATATTACATAAACAGTGAAGATATATTTTGCTGCTGAAAATGCTAATTAGCATTGTGTTGGCTGTGAATTCCATCAAAATTATTTGTAATAAAATAGGGAAACGAAATGGCAAGGCAACTTATTGAATAATGCATTAATAATTAAGTTGCTGGAATTAGCTGAAGTGTTAAGTGCCTTTTAGTAACTTAAGTTTCACTCAACTAAATTATTTAATTGAAGTGCAAAATGTTCAACTATCTTCTATTTTCGGAATTACAGTGCTAAAAAATCCAAAATCTTTAAAAAAATTTAAATTAAACAGAAGAGTTGCACAAACTTTTCAACAGCAAATGCGCATTTATGGAAGCATATATGCATATTATACATAAATTCATTTAAACATCTTAACTTTGCAACTTTTCCAGGAATTTTCATCAGCGAAAGCATTGAGTAGTTTAAAACTTAGTTGTGTGCGCATAAAAGTATGCTAAGAAAAATGTGTTGCATAACGAGTTCCGTATATTTGCACTTCACAAGTTTGCTTTGAATATTCTTTCAATGCAGTAAAGTATCCGCAAAGAGAAAATGTTATGCTACTAAATTTTTTAGAGAAGTCATTGAAAATATACATACATACTTAAGATACTGTGGGCAAAACATAGTAAGACTTTTTATTTAAATTTGGCTCCAAAACCCTTTCGTCGAAATATTTTTTTCTAGGTTGGTTTAACTGTCAGTGACATCTTTGCCAATTTTCACATCAAAATAACCATTAGTATTTAGTATGCGCTTGTCTTTCTGAATACATAAAGTGCATTAATACATTGTCGCATACTGCATTGATTCTTCGTGAGTTTTTTTGCCAAATTTTCAACCAATGTCGTGCCGCAACCACCGTATTCGCCTGATTAAGCTTCGTGTGGCTTCTGGCTATTCATCAAATTCGACCGACCACTCAGGGGAAACCGTTTTGGGACAATTGAAAACATTAAATGTGAATCGCTACTAGCATTGAAGGCTATTCTGAAAACTGGTTTTAGCAACTATTTCGAAGATTGAAAAAAACCTTGCCACAATTGTATTGATGAGAAGGATGGATTACTTTAAGGAAATGGCATTGATTTGGTTTTGAAAAATAAATTAAGTTTTAAAATTATGAACAAAATAATGGGTTTCAAAAAAGCTACTCCGCAGCCATTTTTATTGAATTTTTTTTTTAATTATTGGAAATGAATTTTGGACGCATGTTCCCCAAAATGGCCGATGCCCTGTTGTGGTAGCTTTAGAACAAATACTTTTTCTTGACCTATTTAATAAATCATTTGTTCGGAGCGTGGCGCATGTTCGCCACCTCTAATTGAAAACGTTGAATGTGAATTGCTGGAAATAGCATTGAAGGTCCATAAACTGCACAAAATTGGCTTGAGATGCAACTATTGTAGTAGTGTAAAAACTTTCTCACATTTTGCTCCATGTTTGCGACGGATAAGGACGGAACTTAAAAACCCGGAATGGCATTAGCTTTTGAAAATAAATTAAGAATTTTAAAATGCGACGAAACAAACTTTATAATGGCTTTCCAAAAAGTCTTGCGGTAATATTGAATTTTTTTTTTAATGAAAAATTTGGAATTTTTGATGACTCATGCCCAGCTCCAGTTCACATCGTTTACTCACTTTCTATGCCGGTCTTTGTATCGATCACAGCGATTTCATCGCAATTTTGAACAGGCCTTGTAGTAGCGTGGCGCATTTTCGACCACCTCTACACCAGAACGAAAACGTTGAAACCATCGTTGTGCGGTGGAAATGGAAACTGTGTCGGGTAAAATATAAACTGAATAAGTTTTATTGGCGGCTTAAAATGAAAAAAAAATCCTTTATCGTAAAGTCTACAAAATTTTATGCCGCATTTTTTTTACTTTGCTCCATGTTTGCGACGCTATATCTTTCTGATGGTATAAAAATATATGACAATCAATCAAACACGTGTTAGCGCAGAAAATGAAAATTTCCAAAAAGGTATTAGCATTTTTAACAATATAAATAGAATTAGACATTGCGTGTAATTTAATTATTATATATTTTAGCTGATAAATATACATTTATAGACATTGCACCAAATCATTGCGTACTATATTATTTATCTCATTTTGAGAGTACTAGACCGATTTCATTCAGTTTTGAAGCATCAACAAATTTGCTGAGCAATATTTCCTCCTGATCAATTGATACGATACTAAGCCAACCAAAATCCTGCCCTGGTGCAGCAGAAAAAGCATTCCAATAAGCTGCTTACAGAGTCCGGTACTCGAAGTGTAACCAACTTCAGATCCTTTCGCGCAGCTGTCGCACTGGAATCAGCTGTTTATAAATTTGCTGCATGACAGTTCGGAGTATTGTTCACAAGTGTACAAAAGCGTTTTCCAAAAGTGAACGCAAAAAAAAGTGATCAGCGATGGAATTCAAACGTAATAGTGTGATTACTTTATATTTAGCTCGAAAATCACAGCCAGCAATTGTTCGTGAGCTCAAACACCTTAATGTGAATAAGGTTTTTGTTTATCGCACCATCACTCGTTACAATGATACTGGTAGCATCGCAAAACGCCATGGAGGTGGTCATCAAAAGACTGCAACGTCACGTGAGATGGTTCGGAAAGTGAAGAAGCGACTTGAGCGAAATCCACGACGAAGTGCCAATCAAATGGCTAAAGAACTGAAAATATCCGACCGCAGCATCCGACGCATATTGAAAATGAGCTCAAGGTCAAGCCTTACAAGTTCCAAAAGGCCCATGATCTCACACCGAAGCAGCAACAAGTAAGACTTGAGAGAGCGAAGCAGTTGCTTCGCTTGGCCGAAAGCGGTCAAATTCCAAACATTGTGTTTTCTGAAGAAAAAATTTTTCCAATTGAGCAATTCGTAAACTCTCAAAACGATAGGGTTTACTTGACCGACCGTTCATACGAGAATCTAAGTCATCGGTTGGCCACCAGGAGGCAGCACACGCCACAAATAATGGTTTGGGCCGTTGTCACCGCAGATGGGCGCTCTCCAATTGTTTTCATCGAGCCTGGCGTCAAAGTAAATGCGACATATTATCGGGAAAGTGTTCTGGAGGCTGCTTTGAAGCCGTGGACAAACAAACATTTCGGTCGCAAGCCATGGACGTTTCAACAAGACTCAGCACCGTCTCACAAAGCGCGAGTGAACCAAGAATGGCTGAAAAACAACGTTCCGACTTTCATTACGACCAAATTTGTGGCTTTTTAAATTGGTTACACTTCGAGTGCCGTTTAGTTTCTTGTGAGTTGCTTGAAGTAAGGGAGGAACTGCTCTTAAAATAGTCACAAAATACTTCCTAATTGTTAACTGTAAGCACTGATGAATCTCTGAGAAAAAATTTGAGAGCACACAGTTCTGAAAATTCCAAAAAAAGAGTGGCTCAGTTTACCTCTATCGCTTGCTTCATATTAGGTTAGTACATTAAACTTCAAAGAGTAAAGAATTCCAAAAAATGTTTGGCTTCATGCTTAAGCGACAATGTCACGTACAATTTAAATATATATGTAGGGATAAGTAGAAAAAAGAGGACTTTTTCAAAGTTTATACTCGTATACATATTTGTAAAAACAAACATTCCCTTTTTACTTTAATAGCATTTGCAGCTATATATTTTATATGTATACATATATAATATTACGAGCTTGCTCCCAAAAAAAAAAAACTGCAAAACGGAAGACTCGTGTGCAAAGAGCGTAGAAAATCCCGCATGTCTTTAATACCTGTGCGATGCTGTTAAAAAACTAAAAGTATTAATCAAAAGTTGTGCAATTTTTCTCCATGCAAATCTACTACTATTTATTACAAAGTTGTGAGGCAACCAGTTTTAGCACCGTTACGCGCCGCTAGTTTCAGGTTTCTTGCGCCATGCTCTTCACACTACAAGGCTTTATTGTTTGGTAAACTGA